>NC_046343.1:13793433-13993859 GCF_000738735.6 Corvus cornix cornix
GCTCAAGCCCAAGGAGTGCCCTGTGAGACGTATTGTGAAGACAGCCTTGGAGAAGTGGCTGGAATCAAAACCCACCTCTGCAAAGGTCCCCCTGAAAAAAGCACTCACATCTGGACACTGGGAAATGCTCTTCTGAACCTGTGTGCATGCAGCCGTGAGATGTGGCCACTTCCCTTGTGCTGCCTGGGGCGAGGAGAAGGAACCGGCTGAACATCCCACTGGGAACCACAGTAAAGCAAAGTGTACATAAACCAAGCTACAAGGTGAGCAACATAAATAACCTTTCTAAAGGTCCATGTTCACCAACCTCCAGAACCTAGTTACATTTGGAAAAACAAACCACAGTAAAAAATATTTTTAAAATATTTTTAAAATATTGTTCTTTTCTACAACACCACCTAAATGCAATCCATCCAGCAGCACACAAGTTCCTGGCAAGCCTGAGGGAGAAAAGGGTTTGCTGGGGGTGAATATCTCCTTCTGCCCAGGATACAGTGCAGTGAAGTAGCACTTCACACCCAGGAGCCAGAGTTTGCCCTGTGGCCCTGCTAAGGCCAGTAACAGCTTGGCACTGGTCAAGGGCTGCACCAGGGCCCTCACTCTGCCCTGGCCCTGTGCTTCTCCAATATTGTCAAAGCAGTTTGCAAACACAAAACTAACAAGAGGCAGTGAAAGAAGCATTGCTGAACAGCAGATCACAGAGCTGTGAATGAGATTCACGGCTGTATTACTCACAGTTATCTTACTCTGTCTTTAATATTTTATTTCAATGTCATAAACACAATTTTATTCATTGCAAAAAACATTTGGGGGGAATGCTGAATTATTTATTATTTGAAGCAGCCCAACAAACTGCTTGTCAAAACAGATTTTAAAACTTAACACATAGTCTCAAGAAATGAAGTGTGGTTTAGAAAGTGCAGGGTGTTCCTTCTACAGCTTGAACTCCTCTCCAAAAAACTGGTCAAAGGAGCTTCCTTTGAATGTTTAACTCACAGGCGCTCTTTTTCCCAGAGCAGGCATATGCCTGCACACTGCAGTGCTCCCAGCTGCTCCCATCCCATCCCATCCCATCCCATCCCAAGCAACGAAGGCTCTCCAGCATCCCCAACGCACTCCCACAAAGTACGTCTGAAGCCTGTGCTGAAACCAGGGGCAAGTTTCACTGCTTGACCTGTCCACAGTCCCTGACTTTGCAGAAGCAATGGGGTATCTTAAACACTGATTGACTGGGCCTGTGGGACCTGGCTCTGCAGAAGAGCTGCCTGAGTCTTTTTTAGTGTGTTAGATTCAAAGCCTAGCACCTGGTGGACAGCAGCTGCCTGCAGAGAGCTCCCAGTGCTAGTGCAGCCCCAGTCAAGCCCTCACTTGCACCACAGCACTGGTATGCCAGTGACTCACTGAAAATTGCTTTAGCCATCTCAAATCTTGTTACAGATGCTAATGTAAACCACAGCTAATTCTCATTGCTCATAGTGGCCTTCAACCAAATGACTGTAACAAAGAATACTATAAGATGAAGGCAAAAAACTGAAGGAGAACTATCATGGAATTTTGCATAAACCATGACAGAACATACTACCAAACTTCTCAACTTCACCAAATTCAATTAAAACACGTGTGTTACTTGTGTGCAACACAAGTTGGATAGACCTCAAAGAAACAACAGGTTCATGCAAGCAGCAGGTGTTTATCTGGTTCCTACTCTGAGGAAATACCAGAGCAGAAATGTTGGTCACACTCAATGCTTTAGACAACCTCTGAGTGTCACAAGGCATGCGCTGCATTCAGCATGAGGACCTGAACGACCAACCCCAGCCACATCACACTGAGCTGAGAAACACAGCAACTGCATGGGGGAATACCTGGCAGCAACCTGCCTCAGCCACGGGGCCCATCTTTTTTTTAATTTGTTTGGGACTGTCCAGCTGCTGTATTTAACCTTAAAGTACCACTCTGTGGATACAAAAATGCTGCTAGCAAGGATTTTCTTGCTATTTTCTAAGTCCGTGAGAGAATTTTCTCTCTCACAGAAGAGGTAGCAGGGTTCTGTAAACAACCAAACGCCTGCAGCCTTGAAAAGTCTTGTTTATAGTATAGTAGAAAAATATTTTGACAATGGATGTTTTAGGATTTTAGCCAATCACCCCCAAGGGGTGGCTGATCCTTTGTCCAATTAGACTATGAAGAAAAAAGTCTATAAAAGAGTTTGTAAAAAAATTAAATAAATCAATCTTGCTGCACAATTCCTGCCTGTCTCCTTCCTACGGCTGCGGGACAAGGTGATATACCCTAGGGTTGCAGTAATACCACTCTGCTTAATACTCATACCTGTAATATTTCTGCTATATTATTCTTATACATTATGCCTTTGGATGTTGAATTTTTAAAGAGAGAATGGACAAGACCCCCTGGCAGAGCATCTGCCCAGGAGTGGGACGGATGGTGGCAGCCCTTCCCACAGGATTCAGTCTGGGCGAAAGATGGAGATCTGCCCCTGGAGCATGAAACCAACGAAAAGCCCACCAGCTGCTGCACTGAGGGTATATGGCAGAAAAACTGAGGACAGAAAATCTGAAGCTCTGTCACATCCACTCCTCATGGCTTCTGGCCCTCCCATGAGCCCACAGCACCCCCAGTGAGAGGAGCCAAGACCTGCACCCACCGCTGCACCACAGCTCTGCACGAGGCCCAAGGCGCTCCCTGAGCGTCAGTTAAATTCTACTTTCTTGTTAAACATTCATAGGATACAATTCTTTTCAAAGCATGTTTCATTGTCTATGAGTACATCTAAAATAGCAGAAAACATAGATAGAGGATATCAGCCTCTTGCAAAACTGTCCCCAGAAAAATCACAGGATCAGCATCAAATCCATTACCAGCTTTTTACCCTCACAGCAATTATTCTGCAGGCTTTCACATCTGTCATTTTAAATTTTATTTACAGTTAAGATTGCTAGAGCCATAACAGAAACAGGAAGGCTTCAGCACAAAACTGATTCCTGCTGTTTTGAAGACAGGTCAGGTATCAGAGAGTTGATTATAAAACAGCTCTTATGTATCTACCCATTTCCCACTTGTTACCTTGTTTAAACATTTTTAAACACTGTTTGTTAAAAAAAAAAAAAAAAAAAGAAGAGGAAGAAAAAAGGGACAAAGGTATTTCCGTGAATTTCATTATCAAAGAATTTATGAATTTACTTTCCAGCAATGAAATCATAATGTTGACTTTTTCTTTGTACCACAGGGGAATAAGAATACGGAAAAAAAGTTTAAAAGGATTTAAGAACACAAAATAATGTGTCAAAATTGTGCATGGAGATAGAAAATTACAATACTCTCCATCAGGAGGTTTGCACACCTAAGAAAAGATTAAGTTAGAGGCAAATGTTATGTAGTATATTAAGAGCTACAAAAAACTTGAAATAAATTAGTGAAAACTGCAGAAAAAAGTCAAGACATTGCAAAATACAGATTCAGCTGGATGTAATGTTTCCTCTGTCTGCAGAGGTTTCACACTTGGGGATTTTTGGTCCATCTGGCATGAAAATAACAGCTGTGATTTAACATCACTTTTTGACATGAAGGAAACTGCTTGTCAGTGCGTCTCAGCACCTCAGCTGTGTGCCTGTATCGTCACTCATTGTAAGATATGGCGCAACAAGCATGTGTTACACCTTGGAGTCATTCTAATCTCAAATGCGTTTTCTCCTTCAATTTGTTTCAGGCCATTTTCTATTATATGCCAAGTCGTGGCATACAACTAGTTTCAATTATTGCCCAAAAAAGAACTGGAGCTGGAGGTGGCAGAAGAGTGTCTTGGAGAGGGTGCAATAACATGGAAATGCTTCGTTTGAACTCGAAAAGGGCATTTTTTTCTAAGTATGAATGTCAAAAATTGTGGGCTCTTCAGCAGTGACAGGAAATGGTAACTTGAAGAGCAGACTCAGGTTGTGGCACATGGTCTAGGAACATTTTAGAAATTTTGAGGAGAAAACTAAGTACATTCTGCACCTGGATGAAAAATTGCTCATTGCCAGCCCAGTTTGGAGTGAGGAATTGGATGAAGCTCTCCCGTATCTCCAAGAGGAGCCTGGGCCAGTTGGATATCTGGGCATGCAAGCTGCATGTGTCAAGAGGAGGAAATAAAAATCCGAGAGGCAGCAGCGAGGGCATGCTGGTGTTACAGAGATGAGATGGAATCAGGCTCCCCCACCCTGCCAAGTGTTCTAATTACTTGCCTAATGGGCTTCTGCCACCACATGCTAACAAAGCACCGGTCTCTCTACTACACCACATTTAAAAGGGCTCAAAAATTAAAAACTGTTTACATGGCAAAATAACAATTTCAGCACTTCCAGTAAAATAACATAAACTATTCCCCCTCCTCTGCCCATCCTCTGCCTCCCATCTCTCAAGTACTTTTCCTGCTTATTCTCTGCACACATAGCCTTTGCTGCATCTAGAGTTCCCATGAAGTGCCATTCCTTAAGCTCTCTGTAGTTAGAACACCTAACACCAACCAAGTATTTAGTCCCTAGACTATGATTTTGCCCTATAACACCCAGTCAGGAAAAAATTCAGTTTCTGGGAGGCACCATAATCCTCCTCAAAATATTTCCTTATCTTTGTTGCTCATTACTCATCTCACTGGCTGTGTAGCTGAAGAATTTCAAAGCAAATCCCAGCCCATTTTGCATGAGAGAGGATGCTGGAATATCATCTGACAATGACACTGGGAAAAAAAAAGCAGCCATTAGCATTAAATTATCTGCTCCCAGATAATTTCCCAGATGAATCACCTTAAAAGGCTCTGAAATGGTCTCTCGCTCTTCTTCTTTGCATAACATTTCACTGTACTCTAGACTCGAGGAACTATAATTTATCAGGTTTTTATCTGCAATCAGGGCATTGTTTTTATCAGAGTCCCTGATCATGGGAGAAGTGGCAAGGCCAAGTTTACAAGGTAGGAGGATTAGCGTGTAAGCAGCAGAGGTCAGGCCATGGATCCCCTGTGAGAGCAGGGGGCTCTAATAGAAAGCTGAGCATTGTTGGATGCTAGTAATACCCCCCATTACCTCATCTGGGCAGCACACAAGGCTTTTTTCTTTGTGGGTGATTATTCATGAGAAAAGCCCATGGCAAGGCATGGCTTGACCAGCCCAGGCACTGGACAATTGCAGAACTGTCCACCAAGCTCAGAGAGACCACCTCGGGCTCTCTCTTCAATAAAACATAAGCCATCATGGCAACTGCAGTGATTGACATCACGGGATTTTTTTCTGGGTCAGACTTTAGCCTGCTGTGCCCTTTTTCCCTGCTCCAAACCCTGTGCCCACCCCCTCCCAACCCTGCTCCAGCCCTGACCTCTGCACAGCCCCCAGGCCCTCCCCCCTCCTCTGTGGCTCTGCTGAAGGCTCAGGGACTGTGGGGAGAAGGATGTCAGCTGGGCTGAGCTTCCGATCACAGGCTGTACACAGGCCACATTCTCCTGCACAGAAATGTCCAAGACCCTGGAGGAAGGCACCCCGAGCTGCTGCCCCCCCAGTGCCTGCTCCTGCAGCAGGGGACATTCAGCGCCCCGATCCCCTCAGGTGCTCTGCAAGCCCACAGCAGCCACAGGCTGGGTGAGAGGGGACAGCACCCATGCCTTGTTACTTTGTAAGCAGTAGGCATGGAGGTGCTGGAGTCCAAACCAACCTCCTCAACGCCTTGCAGCGCATCTGCCCCACGTCCCCAAGGCCACACTGAGCTGCCACTTCCTCTGAAGATACCTGTCCTCTCCCAGCCCACTCACCGCTCATACCCTCAAAACCAACCCTATTTCAAAACAGCCATACAGAACTTAAGAAAACAAAGTCTTACACCCACAGACAGATGTGAGGATTTTGAAAGAGAATCGCTGCTGTGAGAGCAGGCTGTACATCATGCAGGAGGAATGTCCCTAATTACAATCTCCCAGGCGATGCTGAGTAGCTGCTGCTGAACACACCATGTGAAATTCCAGCTCACTCTCCAGCAAATAGAGATGAACACAGCAAATCCTTGGCTCCTGCTCCACGCCCGTTGGTGGTTTTTTATTCAGGGTAACAAGACTGCTACAAAGCTTATATTTTTCTGCTTACCAAAAGATTTGGTCAAATCAATAGCTTGTGACAAAAGAAAGTAACAAAACCTGAAATAAAACCAAGCGATAAATATGTATGTTTTAAAGAAAAAAAAAAGATTTGCGCAATTCATTATCTCTTATGTTCTCATCTGATGTGATTTTGGGTGGGGAGAAGTGACACAGTGATAACCATTAACAGAGGGCTTCTCAGATGTGTTTTTCAGTGTCCAAACTGCACATTTGGCTTCCATTACAGACAGACAGACCCACAGTGCAGGGTGGCCCGGCCTTAGCCAGCACATCTTCAGGAACCAGGAGCAGGAATTCAGGTGTCTGCCAATGGCTCCCAACCCTACACCTGCAGCCAGCCAGCACTGGGTGGTTCGCTGCACTGGGCTGAATTTTGCCACTTCATGCCCATGCAATGCCAATGCCATCTGGCAGCACCTCCTGAACTTCAGTTTCAGTGTTGTAATAAATGGACCAGGGATCTGTCAGGCTGCCAAGTGAACCATCATTATCACTCAAGATATCATTTAGCACATACTCTACATGGCAGTCAATTGCTTGTGTTACAATCACCTTTTAAAACTGTGACTCCATATATATAATATCCCTACAAGACAATTTTACCTGTTATATTAAACTTACAGATATTTAAAATGTCAGATAATCTTTCATCTGAATTGCATTGCTGTCTCAAACAGTCAATCAGCAGCTCCACACATGGGTTTTGGCTCTCAGGAAAGAGGCCTGAGGAAGTTGCTTTTCTGCATTTGATCACAAATGTTCTATTTGTCTTCAGGTGTGAGAAACTAATTTTCCTGTATGCCACCGTGAGTCCTTTGGACATAGCACCACTGAATGGGAAGCATCACCTCTCCCTGAGATTAGCTCAGCTGGTTAGAGCATGGTGCTAAAAACACCAAGGTTCAATCACAGTATAGGTCATTCACTTAAGAGTTGGACTTGACGATCCTTGTGGGTCCCTTTCAACTCAGAATATTCTGTGATCTGTGATCTATCCAAGACAAGGCAGCTTGTCAAGGTACAAAGTCTTCTCCTTTATGTTACCTTCACTTTTAGTACTGTGTGGTAACCTTTTATTATTATTTTCAAGTAAAACCATTCTTAAAAGATACAATAAATGTGTGCACATTTTTTTAAAAGGTGTTTCTCATTGTTGTATCTGCACTGTGAAAACTCTTGTAGCTAGTAAGCTGAGGAGCCTGGGTTATTATCTACACCAACTTCTGCTTCTCAAAGGCAAGATGGCTGAGTACTCAAGGACATGAGAGGCTCATTCCTCCTCCAGAGCCTCCCTTGTTCGTCAGTCAGGGTTGCTGGTCTCTCCAGCCTCTCCTAATAAAAATGACACCGTGTTTGCACACGTGCCACTCCTGTCACCCAGGTTTCTCTCTGCTTGCAGCAGGACAACAGGCAGTGTTATGGCCCCAAGGGCTGCCAGAGGAGCCAAGCTGGTCTACAGCTATGTCTGGAAGCTCTGCTCCACGTAAAAAATCTCTTCCTATACAATAGCACGTGAATTGCTGGATTTCTTACTTGGCTACAGAGCCTTCTGATACAGGCTCACTGGCCACGCTCTCCATACACACCAGCATTCACACAACCACTTATACTGTTCTTGGGGACACTGTGACCCCAGCAAGGGCACCCCACATAGCTGTGCCATGGCTGTGCCCAAGCCTCCCCCTGCTTATGGAGCAGGTCACTGGTTTTGGCTCAGCCATTCGTGCCAAGCCTACACAGAAGCTGCAAACCTTACCTTCCCCACCCAGAGGGGTTTTGCCAAACTTCATTCATTCCCCAGGTTAGTAGTAGGGGGTGGGGTTTTCAGCACTGTCCATTTTATACCATTCACATCATGGCTGGGGATGTGGTCTTGGCAGGAAGACAAGGTTGGATATGGAAAATTTGCCATTTTGTCTGCCTGGCTTGGGCTGGAGGGTGTGCTGGACCAGGGGTCAGGACCGTGCTGCCTCTGGGCACTGAGAGCCTCACTGCGCCACTGCCACCATGGTGAGAGAGAGACACTGCCAGTCAGTCTTTTGGCAGTACAGCTCATTCGGACAAACTAGCTTCCACGTTTTTGTTTTGTCCCTGCTTTCCATTATTTTTTCTTTCTGGGCTGAGGGGAGAAAAAGCTAAGCTGCAGAAGCTCTCCACCATTCTGCCTTTGTTGGAGGCCACACAAAGTGCTGCCTGGATGTTCAGTGGTGAATACCTTTTTTGTGGCTAGAACACGGTCTCTCTCTCTTTTGTACATTCCTTGTTATTAATATTGTTGTGGTTATTGTAATTTTCAATATATTGTTATTCGAAATTTTAATCTCTCCTGGTGTTTCCTCCATTATCAGAAGGGGCAAGGGAAAGGAAGCACCTCGAGTGGGTTTAATTTTTGACCTGGGTTTACATCTGACCTATGTCTGGTGAAAATCAGTGCTACAACACAGAACTAGCCTTGGCACTCCCTGCCACAAGATGCCAGTGCCGCTTCCTTTGCTGTGTTTGAGTAGAGAAGAGGAGACACTGCAAGCAGCAAGATAAACAGCTCAGAAGTAATATTGATACTTATAAGAGTTCAAATCTAATCCTGGAATGCACAGCTTTGATAGCCAGGTCACGTGCAGCCCATTGCAAACCCTGACACTGTGCTCCATAAGTAGCAGCCCCATCCCCCACCACAGCCAAGGCTATCTATTCCCTGGACACTGTTAGGTGGAGACAGCAACTGAGGCAGGTGTGTATGACTGCTGAGACCAGGAAGAGCTGTAAGATTGGTGCTTGGAGCACAGGGAGGTGCTGAGCACTGCAGCACACACAGGGCTCGAGGGGAGCCAGGGCCCCAGGGCCCGTTCAGAGCACAGCAGAGCCATGGCTGTCATGCCCGGCTCCCCTGAGGCTTGGGAGCATTTTATCCCTGTTCCCCAGACATGGCAGCAGGAGTCAGCTCTGCCTCTCCTGTGCCACTGGGTTTGATGATAATTGCCTTTACTGCTGCCGCGCTGTTGTTTACATGTCTCTGTTATTAGACTGCTTTGAGGGGAGCTGGTTTAACACAACATGTGACTCCTGGGTTTGTATTAACTCTGTGTAAGCATCAAATGACCAACCCAAGAGATACATTGTACACTCTTGTCCAGCTTTTTTTCTGAACTCCCAGAAATGCTTAATGAAGTTGCCATCTCATGAGGCACCTCAGACCAGTTCATAGACTGAGATTTCTGTGTCTCTTCTATAATGCAAAACATTTCACATTGGCCGCAGTGTTGTTACAGCAGTACAGTATTGTAGAGTTGGACAAGAAAAACAATTTACATGACAAGTCCCAGCTTGAGACATACAGGATGCAATTCCAGGGGACTTCAGGAAATTATGTGCAATTGTGCACTAAAGCAGATACTGTGCTGAGAATGAGCCCTGGATTCTGGCAGAGTGATCTTCTGCCTCCTTCGTAACCTGTCATTTCTCCTGCAAATGTGTGCACATTCTGAACTAGTGCTCATGAAGGAAGCTGCTCTTTGTGGGAGAAGTGACAGTTTACAAAGCAGCCTATTGTTCTAATGTCTCTAGCTGTTTTGTAGGTGGCAGAGGCTCAGCAAAGTCCAGCCTAAGAATCTGTCCAACATCAGGGCATGCCCAAGGTCGCACCGTGAAGCTCTTAAACTGAATGAGGCAGTGGCATTATTTCCAACAGAAATTATGTGCAGTTTGTTGCCCTTAAATAACTCACATTTAAGAATTTGATGTGCTATGGTCACAGAAGACCAGTGTAAGAGAATATAATTTCCTTTCTGCAGGACAACTACTATGTACCTGCAGCAGGGTCAAAGTCCCTTGACATCACTTGGGGCAGACCAATACCAAGCAATGCATTTGTAGCCTCCTTTTCTTCAGTTTTCCACACATACCTTTTAGCCAGTAAGATGATGAATAGCACAGACATTCACACACTGTACTATCTCAGAGCATCATCATCTATTTGTTATGAGAAAGAACAATTTCTCTATATGCCAAAACAAAGTGAAACAAAACAAAAATGCAGTGGAGTGATAGTTTTCCTCTTTCTTCCCAGCATGAGTCAAGCACTGTTAAAGACCTGAACACTTCAAGTACTAAATTTGACTCTGTATTTCCCATTGTCAAGGTACCTGACAAGCTCCAAAGCCATTCAAGAGAAGTCACCAGACACTAGGATCTAGGTCCTAATTTTTGTAAATGCTCTCAAAATTAGCTGACGTATAAGGGTAACCCAGTCTTTACAGCCTTCTGCTCTGGGACACAAATTAGCAGTTCTCACCTTTATACCTGTTTCCTATAGACAATGCTGACCCCCCATCTCCCCTTTTGCTGCATGGCAGTCTTAGCCAGACACAGACCAGCCACCCAGCAATGCAACCAACCACCAAAGCTCTTACCTATTTGTGGTTTTTTAGCCCAGAGCTATTCTGCTCTGTGCACAAGCCTACATAAAGGTACTGCTCCATCCCTTCCTCTATTTTGAGCAGATGGCTCTTGAGAAGCACAGCAGAGCCAGCTACAAAAAGAAGGTCTAATTAAGCACTGTAGCCGTAACAAGGACATGCACAGTTTTGGAACTGAACAGACTCATTTAGACTAGACAGCCTGAGCAAGCAGGTAACAAAAGGTGTTGGGAAGTTATTAGAGGTATTGCCATGTGCCTGCATACTAATTAGCAATTTGGAATTGCAGTGAGTCAAATTATACCAAACAACACTTTTCTTCTTCCATCAAAGACTGTCCTTTTTCAAAATCAGAGGCTTTCCAATAATTAGTATACATTTCTCTTTTTATCCAGTCTTCCCCTCCTCATTCATTTTGTGGTCTTCATTTAGGTCTTCCGGATTTTTTTTTATCCTTTGTCGTTTCTTTTGGAAACAGTGAAGCCTCAGGCATGATTTACAGCTCTCTCCATTTAAGCACAAAGACTCACATAGGAATGTGTACTGACACATAAAACGGAAAAATAGAAAAAGGGGAAGAAAAAAGCAGAAGCTGGAAAAATCAGAATAATAATTTTCCAAAAGGAAGGAAACATGAGTAGTGCTTTACAGGTTTTACCCCAGTTTATAAGGATATAACGCATAGAAAGATGGGGGACTCGTGCCCTGGGTGAGATAGATGAATGTTGTGTTCAGGCTCCACTCATGGTCTGTATTGTGATGTACCCAACACTTGCACAAGGCACCACTGCAGAGGAGCACCCTCAGCCCCAGCTCTGGTGATGTTTTGAACTTTCTATTTTGTTCTCCTTGACCTTATCTAAATTTCACTTTTACAATACAACAACAACAACTTCTGCAGAGCCAGGCATGCCGCTTTTATGGCAATAATGAAAGCACAAATATTGGGCATCCTACCACTGTCTCTTGCTGCACAAGGAGCCGGTCTGGGCAGTGGAGGAACCCTGGAGCACGTGCTAGACACTGGTGACACTGCTAGACCTCCCCTGATAAAGGAAACCCTACGTTCCTCCAGAGCCCCATCCTGTGCCCTGCACTAGGTGCTCTCCTAGTGCAGGGACATCATGGACAAGCTGAAGCCAGGACAGGGCATTTTACAGGTCCTTAAATCTGATTTTCTAAAGGCATGAGGTGTACAGGAACTAAGCTCCAAATCCTAAAGCTGACCAGTGACTCAAAACTCTTAAATCCTTACAGCCCTTCTGCAAAGAGACTTGACTGCAGGTTTGTGAAGGGATTTAACTACCTAAAGCCACAGTCAGGTGACCCCATACCCCTGCCAGAGGTTTGTACCGTGGCCTGGGAGCAAGGCTCTCCTCTCCCAGGTTATCATTTTACAACTGTATTTTCAGGCTTGACTCTCCCCATTTTCATAGTGAAATGCAAGAAGCAGGATCCTTTTAAATCAGAAACCTTACCAATTGTTCTCTGCTACCCAGATGGGAAAGTGACTAAAAGAATAGTAACACCTGGGTCACGTAGAACCATTTTGACGTGTCAGGAGCTTTTAAGCAATTCAGGGCCATCTTTTCCCTGAGGTGTACCTTCTCCATCTCTGCTACCAGCTGAGCTGACTCCACAAAAGACTGAGTCCTGTAGAGCTAGGAGTAGTAAAGGATAACCCCTCCACTTTACAACTCCCTGCACATGGGACACAGCTCCTCCAAGACAGCATCCCTTGAAGGTGACTCTCACTCCCCTGGGACCCCAAAAGCTGTCCCCATGAAGCCAGAGCAGGAGCTCGGCTCCCATGAGCCACATCTGCTCCCATTCAACAGCAATGAGTGCTGTGTCTGGGTCTCTGTTTCAATTACCAGGAATAATACTGAAGTGCTTTTAGTGGAAACAGAGAGAATTATTGATGGTAACAGTAAAATTATTTTATCCACAGAAGTCAGAGACAGCATATACAGTCTATCAGGAACATTTACGCTGCCACAGAGATTAAAATATTTTCGTTAAAAATAGCATCTACAGCATTATGCAGTTGGATACATCTTGAATTGATCTGCCATGATAAGAAAAATGCTTTCTGCTTCATGTTTGCCTTCTTAAACTCTGATTCAGTGGAAACAGAGTTTCCCAGGCAGTTCTGAAGTCACCCTTCTTGCTTTGCATGGCATCAGGCTCCCAGGGCAGGGAGAGGGAAGCACTGTTCCTCCCAGAGCTGTGTCAAGATGCAGACCTACTATGCTCTTCATTCAGAGAGGCAGTGAGCACGCTCTGCACCACAGTCACAGCCCCGAGATAAATTCCAATAATGAAAAAGTCACAAGAGCAGAAGAGAACTGCCTCCTTGGTCACAAGGGAGATAAACTGGACAAGAGCACAGGTATAAATCAACGCAATTGGTTCAACAGAGATTACAGACAGCAAATGTTAATTTGCAGTGTAGAGGCACACAGAGTGCAGTGATCAGGATAAAATAACCAAAGCAGCTTGGGAATGAAATCTTTTGGTTTTTTACAAGCTGAAATGAATTTACTTCATTTTCCTGAGGGAATGCAGATTGCTGTCGTGCATCTTTTGTTCCCCCGTCCAGAGAAGATATCCTTTCCTAAGCCTGCTCTCTCTCTTGAAATGATGCCTCTAATTTGGTGCAACAGATTTTGTGCTGCAGTGAATACATCCTCCAAAGGTATTGTTCTGAGCAAAAGAAAGTAATCTGACTCACTGGAAAAGTTTATATAACTGACTAGACCACCTTTGAGCTTGATTCTGTTGATTTCCCACCCAACTGGGAGTGCAGCCTCTTAGCCACTCCTTTTCAGCACACACTAGTGTAGTTCAAGACAGCGTGAAAACCTCCAGGGCCCCACTGTTCCTGCCCTGCTTTGGGTCCCAGACCTGCCATGCATCCTTCTCTAGAACAAGTGATAGATGCTGGCCAGAAACCAACCTATATCAGCCTTCAAGCAGGTAGACACAGGCAGTCCTGAGCTATGGTTCTATAGGCTGATACACAGCAGCAAGGGAGTTCCAGTTAATACCAACACAATATTAAATGCCTCAGGCCATTTTGATGAAAGTGTTAATATACAGATCAAAATGACCATAAAATATGTAATTTTTTATTGTTCATAATAAAAATGAGCTTCTGGGAAATTATTTTATTTTATGGAAACTGTGTCCTCACTTAAGAAAATTGCTCTCAGCCAGCTCTCTCTCTCCCAAAGGGTTCTTATTCAATAACACCTCAGTGAGACTCTGTGCACGGTTGCCAGGGGACCATCACAGAGTAAAATGTAAATAATTTCCTAAATGTATCTGTTGTATTTTAAATTCACTTCCAACAACCCCCTTCTAGACACAGACTGCTGTCTTTCCATTAGAAACAGTTTGCCAACTTTTCCATCATCTGGGAGCTAATCAAGCAGAATGACAGCTATTCCAATGCCAAATGGAGGAAAAGTAATGATGAGTGTGAAGTAGACAAGCACAGACTGTGCAGCCTTCCATGCCAAATATCGATCTGCTTATCAAGCTGCACAGCTGTTTGGAAATACAGCAGTTCATCTGTTATGAAATTCTGTTTCAGGCCTGAGAAGAAGCTGAGGAGCTTGGCTCCTAGACTTTCTCAGTGAGCAGACCCTGCACAGGTCCTGCCCCAGGGGGCTCAGGCATTGCTTGGCAGCTGCACTCTTGGATACTCCTGTTGCTTTGGATGTGGAAATCCTTGTTCTAAACCAGCTCTAAACCAGAATTGTTTAGGTAAGCATGGGTTGTAAAAGGAGCAATTATCTTAACTGTATTTGTAAAAGAAAGGAATTTATTGTTATGAGAAGCACTGCTGTAGAAATCATATGAAGAAGAGGCAGTTTTAGCAGAATATACCCACACATAAAAGCACATAAGCAATAATAATGGTCGCATCTGGGAAATTTTTGGGATTTTCAGCAAGATACCCAGGATGAAAACACAATGATGAAAACATAGCTTGGGATTGGAGCCATCTTTTTGCAGCTCACTGCACGTGTAAGCCTTCCTTAAGACTAGAGAGGGTTTTTTTTCAGCTGCTCAGATTGTGCTTGACTGGAACACTTCCAGATTCAGGCATGAGGCCACTGTAACACAGGGCTCACAGCTTGTGATGTGGTGCACAAGCATAACCTCCTGCACAGCTGAGGGCCAGACCAGTGATGCCGTGACACTGCAGCCAGAAATAACCCTCCTTCCCACCCTGGTTCTCCTCCATACCGAGGCAGTTGAGCTGGTCTCTGAAAATAGCAGTTTCTGAAGGGGTTCTCAGGGATGAGCTTAGCCAGGATATCTAACATATTATAATAACATATTATGCACTTTGCTAGTGTGTGTGAGTCATCCAGGTTCTTTCTAGTCAAAAACAGTGGAAAAGCAGTGATTCATCTCCTACCAAAATAGGTGCTCAAGGGAGGTGGGATGGAAACTTGCGTGGAGCTACTTGTCTTCCAGGGAGCTCCAAGAGCTCTTTCCTCACTAGCCCAGGCACAGCTCAGAACGTCCATATTTCTAATTTATGTAAGACTATTATGCAAGACTAGTTAACCCTAGCCTTTGCAAATTGTTATTGAACAGCATGGGAAACCAGGAATAAAATGAACTAACAAAGAACAAGGCAACTAAAAATCTACCTATGTTCTGTAAAAAGTTTAGCAGACTCCCCTCTGCACCTGCATGGATAGGTAGAGCCAGAAGGCAGGGAGGCAAAAGTCTTGGTTTGGACAGCATCTACTTTGGAAGCACAGGGTATTTTGACTGCTTTTGAGCTAGATTTGGTGGAAGAGATCCTACCTCAAGCTTCAGTAGAGAAATATGAAAAAGAAGCCATCTGAGGAGGAGTAATGGGCTCAGAATCAAGGTTAATTCAGTCATGGTCCAGAGGTGCAAATTCTGTGCATCACTCTGAAGTCCACCAATACTGCAGGGTGCTTGCAGCAAAAAGCTTTCTTGCTCCTTGTTTTACTCCCATGAATTGGAATACAGCTGGATTAACTCCCAGATTGGCATTTCTAGGTCTGCTCCTGAATTACAACCTTTAAGATACTCCTCACCAGCTTGATGGCTGCCCTAGGCCCTTAGCCAGGGTCTAGGTGACAACAAGGCAAATCCTGGGGCAAGTCATGCAGAGCCAGACTCATACCCATCTTCCTTGGTGCAGCTGCTGGCCCTGCTCACAAGCCTGCTGTGCATTAAATGCATAAATCCAACCATTGCACAGAATTTCTCAATTTCATCCCAACTCAAAATTAATTTGAATGTTAAAACCTCTCTCTTCTCTTTTCATACAGGCATTTCTGTTTTACTAAATACTGCTCTCTGACCCTTTCCCTCACAGCAGTAGATATTGCCAAATTAAAATGATACACAGTTGTTGTTAATAGTACTAATTATTGTTGCTAATTGTAACAAGATGATTAAAAAGTACGCAGTACTCAGTGTTCCTTTGAATTGCCTTTGAATTGCATGAGAGTGATTTACATTTCTGCTTAGCATAGATGGCACCAGAGTGAATAGCTGTATTTTAACAGTGCTTATGCAAAATATAATATGGGAAAAGAAAGGTGCATAGGACTTACTCACTTGCACTGTCAGTGAGAACATGCTTCAACAACTGTGGCAAGTGTTAAAAAGAACCGCACAGGTGAATAAACAACAAATAAATAAAACAAAAAGAGAAATTCAAGCCCTTATTTTCCAGATTTAAGCTCAAACATTCAGATGGCTCCCCGCTGTGCTTTCCTTACCCCTTGCCAAGAGATTATCTCTTAGGGTAATTTTGTTCACTAAATACTGGTTTAACATTGAGTTAGTACTGTCTTACACAAGGAAGAATTTGCAAATGGAAGGAGAGATCCCCTTTGCCTTCTTAGAACTGAACCATGATTTAGGATCCAATATAAAGCAGCAAATTCTATTTGGACAGGACACTGAAAAAGCTTGAGGGAATGAAGAACAACAAACCCCTCCAAAACCACAAACAATAAACCATTGTGGATTCTTTCCTTGATAAACAAAGTTAATCATTGATATAGTTTGAAAAGGACCAGCTGCTTCATCTTTTGCTATCACATCTTTGTCATGCTAACTCAGTTGAAGAGGTAAAAACAAGCCAGAATAGTGAGTAGTGAGGCAATATATGTACTTTGAAATCTCAAATGGTTGTGGTCTCAAGTACATTGTTCTTAATTCCTAATTATTTTGATTTGTTTGATACCTATCTGTAAACACATTGGGGACATCCTCCTTGGTCCTTGGTCACCAACACCTCTAATTTGCCAGCATGTGCCAATGATGTGGCACAGATTTTCTTACAGAAGGTTTTAAACAAGAACAGATATTTGCCTCTGGAAGGCACAAATAAATCTGGGCGGTTTTATAGATACTTTAGAATCAGGGAGAGAAGGATTCTTAGTTATGTACTAGCAGGCATTTAGGGCTGGACAGACCGAAACTGTAAGGAACCGCCTACTCTATTTTCTGAGGAAAATTCTTTAGGCAAGCAGAAAGACTCACTCATTAGAAATGTACTCTTAACATTAATTAACTCAGTGAACTCAATTTACCACGGTGCCCCAGTAAAAAGTGATCCCTGCCCAACTGACTGTACACCTCGATGTACAACAACTACAGCCCAGCAGCACTTTTCCCAGCTACTACTACTGCACCCAACAGGGGTGCAGCCTGTACACCCTAAGGGTACGGCTGGACCAGCTGATATTATCAAAGTAGTTCACTCAGTGAACTTCAATCAAAATAGGTTTGGGAAGTCCTGTGTTAATTTCCTGGGTTTGCCTGCTTTAGTTTGCATTTTATATCAGGTTTTTTCTCAACACAACCCAAGTGCTCTCCTACGGAAAGGGAACCCAAAATCTTCTTGAGATAAAACAATTACTAGAAACAGGAGTTCACACCTATGTTCAATTTTTCCTTTCTAAATTTGATTCCAAACCTCAATCAGTGAAATTAGCAATCATATTATTACTTTATTTATTATCTCAGAAAGGAACAGTTTTGATCCAGTTCATCCTATTCCTTTTAGACAAAGCAATTTAATTCATTTATAAAGGATTTCAAACTGTTGGTACCTCATCTCACACTATAATCTCAGACTTGCAGATAGATTACATCACTTGCCCCCCACCAAATGTGCATGCATTATTGATTTTTCCAAAGCCTCATGAATAGGGTAGTCGGTAATCATTAAAAATTAAAGAGAATACTGCTGGCTGGCAAAAATAAGGGCAAATTTTGCTCTTGGCTCTATTGCCATTCCCCTGCAGCAGAGCTGGGACCTTTTTATTGCAAAAGAGAAAGGAAAATAAGGAGCATTGCCTCTCTGTGCAGCAGACAACTGCCAAGAGCCACTCTGGATTAGGTACTCCTCCAAGGGAAACCACAGGGGTAAAGGAGGTGCCCACTGCAGTGCAGCCTCCTGTGCTCAAGCTCTAGGGCAAGCTGCTCCCTGTTACTATTCTCTACCATTTTCACTCTGCACTGTGTTTGCCTCAGGAATAACCTTCTAGACCCACCAACATACAAGACGTTTACGTGGTCACTAAGGAGGTTCATCCTATGGTCACAGCATAAACTGCTGTGGTCCTTTATTATTTCCAAGCAGATGTTTGCTCAGAGGCAATTTAAATGTTTGGGAAATGTGTCATTTTCATAATTATTCCTGGCAGTATTTCATAAGCACATCATGGTTCCCCAGCACAGTCAGTCAAATCTTCCTGGTGCCTGTCTCCACCTGCTTGCACACACAGTGGCTGCTCCACCAGTCATTTCCAACTCTGTAAGTTATGTAGGTCCTGGGAATAATTAATTTTAAATTCTCTCTTTGTAGAACAAAACTCTGGCAGGGACCTGGAATCACAGTCACATTATCTAGCTATTTGTGAGGCCATTCCAATAATGAAACACACATCCCTCTGGAAATTTTACCAGCTCAAGAAAAGACTTTTAACTGACATTTAAATGTCAAGCTACTATATTAAATGTTATGGGCATTCCATTGCTCAGCCCAGTTGAAGTATGAACATACCAAATGCTCCTTAACAATCAGCCATATTAAAATTTCATAGTCTTTGGTACCTGGAAGGACAACTACAGATGATATGTTTAACTGGGCTGATGGATATCTACCTGATTCTGTTGCACGAATGCACCCAAATACATCTTCAGTGCGCCACTGGGAGTCTATCAAAATAATTATTTTAAGGATAATACATTCATTCTTTCTGAAAAAGTCCTGTTCCCAGAGTCATACTGATTTTTTGCTTTACTTACTCTAAGCCTGCCCTTATCCTACTGGTTTCCTATCCTATCCTATCCTATCCTATCCTATCCTATCCTATCCTATCCTATCCTATCCTATCCTATCCCATCCCATCCCATCCCATCCCATCCTGTCCTATCCCATCCTATCCTATCCTATCCTATCCTATCCTGTCCTGTCCTTATCCTGGTACTGGATATAGTGGTATACTGGTATCCTACCCTACCAAGGGAAAACTTGCTCTGTTCATCTTAAAAGAGAGTAGTAAATCATTGTCCACAGCTGTGGGTTTGCCCAGAAGACTGTCAGTGGTGCTACCCCATGTACAATCTACATTTATTTGAAATGATCACTTAGCCCTGTACATATAATTCAGAAAGCAGACTAAGCATTAATTTCTCTGAATTAAAGCAATACACTGAAGTCCAATAAATTATTTTAACAGAATTTAAAATTAATTGGTGACACTTGGCAAAACCAAGAACACATCTTTCAAAGCTGCAAAAATAGTCTAAATGTAAGAGCAGATAATAGACATAAAGTACCAAAGCCACCTAGGGAGCAATGCAAGATTCAGATCAATATTTAATGTTCCTAAACCCATCTCCAGAGAGCCTGCCTTGACTGTTAGAGAGCGGATCACAATAAAAGTCATAGCCATGGTATTTGATAATATTTGTTAGCGTTTATTAATATTGCACAGTCATTTTTGGCAGCACGTCTAGTGTGTCAAATTGTAATTTTCATTAGTCAGACTTGCATTACCATAGCTATTGGCCAAAACCTCAAATTTCTTGAGCTCACCTAGAACCCCAGCTCTCTACCCTGGTGACAGCAGGCTTTCACCATACAGCCACTGGTGTGGGGGATGGGGAATCAGCTCTGGAAAGGACTGATAATGCGCAGCATTGATCCCTGCAGTCTCCCCCTTTGGAGAGGGGCAATCAGAGAGGGACACCCATAGCAAGAGGGCACTCCTCTAATTACCCTCTGATGCCATCTGCACAGGGGGTTAGCACTCAAGAAGCAATACTGCTTCTTCACCCATGCCCCTTTGGCCCGACAGCTGGAGTGACTGATGATACAGAAAGACAGCAAGCACCCCATTCCTGGAGGGCAGTACCTGTGACACCAAACACCTTTGCTGCTTCCCCCAACTCTGACACTTGCAGTCTCAAGCAGGTCTGCAGTCTTTCATTAAAAACCTGTTAACAGACACCAAAGATCAGATGTTATCGGAGAAAGCGAGCTTTTTCTTACACATCTCTAGGAGTACAAAAATAATGAAAATACAGGATATAATTAAGACATCTAATCTTCCTAATCTTCACTGCCATGTAAACGTAACTCTTTTCAAATAGGCATATAGGCCTGTATTATTGGGTGAGGGACTCTGTGAAGATTATACAGTGATTAAAGAAGCAAGTCAGACTTGTTTGAAAAAGGCCTGAACTGATACTAATAATTATAAAAAGATGTAGCAAATGACTTGGTATCAAGCAGCTGACAGTTCTCCCAGCTTCTCTCCTGCTCTTCTCAGAAACGGCAGAGGTGCTGAATTTAAACACTGCTTCCAGTATTGTCACTGATAAATAACCATATCATGATGAGCACTGAACCATGCTTCACTGGGGATGTGAACTCTACATATTTTCTACTCCTTTCAAGAACTAAATGATTAATTTCTATGTATTGTATAAGACTGAAAAACTGTGGAATAGTTTTTATAGTAGACATCATTTGGCTGCTAGGATTCATTAAAATATCTTTGTATTATAACACAGCTGAGGAGCAGCACAAGCCAAGGAATTTAGCAAATTTACCATGGAGTTCCTGTCAATAGCAGGACTCTGCAGTTGTCACATTGATGGAGTTAAATGAGATTCGTGGCTGGGGCAGAGACAATCACACAGCTGCCATCAGCCATCATCTCAGTTTTGACAAGCAAGACAGGATTATTATTTTGTACCTGTGCCAAAGCAGACAATTAAGCTATAATTTTAATGATTACAGCTGATATTATGGAGTAGAAATGCCCAGAAGATCTATGTAATCTATGCATACACATCACCAGCTTTCTATGTTCTGGCTTTCTTATGAAAATACCCTATGTGGAAAGCTATCTGTGGTCATTTGAGTCTCTGCTATGAATTTATCCACATTACATGCTTGCATACTGAAGATTTAGCAGGTGCTCCAGCTTTTTTTAACCTGAGCAGTAGAACAAATTGGTCCTGCTTCCTTCCAGCCCTGGCTGTCAGACCCAAGGATGCTCATGGTCCCTCTTCTGTCCATGAAACATGAATGGACAGGGCAATGCCCTGAGCCTTCAAGCCCTTGGACAGCTCTGGACCAGTGTCACTCTCATGAGGAGCTGGCAGAGGACAGGCATTTCCCCCAGGCAGACATAGGAAGGATGAGAGGAGGATGTACAGGTGCATTCTGCATGTACCGCAGAGTATCATCCTGGAGGTGCATTTGTTGCTTTCTGTATTCAAGGCTTACAGGAAAAATAGGCTGTGCAGGACAGCATTGCACTCAGTCCTAACAGCTACCGCAGCTGGAGTAAGAGGAGTAGGACCTTTGTGTCCACCAAGTTATTGGGGATCCATTTTTTCACACATTAGGGCCAATGTGGCATCTAAGCCCTTGATACTGTGACTGCTACTTTCCTGCTTGTAGTTGACTTTCTATTAAAAGTCCCATACTACATTTCAAATTGCTGCTCAATGTAGCACAGAAATAGCTAACATGATGGGAATAAAGAATGCGCTACCTTCAGGATGCCTTTCTATGGTTTGTGCTATAATTCATGCTCCTTCCTCTAAAATCTCAGTGGAGAAAAGTATTTAAAAGAAGGTTACACAGACTTTTTGTCCTGGTGCTGCCTGCGAGCCCCAGGATCTGTGCATGGGCCCTCTGAACGGAGTGCAGAGCTGTCTGGGGCAGGAATGTACTGCATCCCTTCTCCAAGCACCTTCCTGACCAGATAAACCAGGTGGCAAATGGGCATTTGCCAGAATGGATAAATAAACTCAGTAAAACTCAGAGATGCTCCTGCTAATAGTTTCTTTTTCCTTTGATCAGTTTAATTGTCATCACACTAACTTTCTTAATGCTTATAACACACTTATTTCTTTTCAGAGGAAGAGCCTTGCTCTTAAATGGCAGTTTGGGACAGCAGTTTCCCCAAAATGCCTCTAGCATGGCTAAGCTGATGTCTCACACATGGACCACCATTCCCTATTTTATTCCACAACAATAAAATGACACTACAGACATGCTTTGCTGTTGGCTACTGTATTTATGATGATTCTATACACAACTGTGATGCTGAATCATTGCTGGCTATTGGAAATTTCTCATCCTTTAGAAAGGAATGCCTTTGAATGGCATCAATAAGTACTGTTCAAAACATGAAAAAGAATCCCAGACCTTTCAAGAAAGGACAACCAATATTTTTGCTTTATTTATCCATTCAGGAACACATCAGGACTAACTAACTCAGGACTAGCATAATCTGATAGAGTAAAAAGGATCTAAAAAATTACAAAATTAAAAGAAGCCTAGTTTGCCTAACATCAGCATATAGATTTAAAAAAAATAAAAGATACAAACCAGGGTCAGTATTGACTCCATATGTCCTCAGTTTTTAAAAACAATCTATCTTTGATTATTGAAATGCAGTGGCTGGCACTAATATTTCAGGCATGTAAGTAGGTTCCAGATAAATGGATTTCATAATAACTTCTGTGTCCAAGTAAAAAGGCTGTGATGTAGAGACGTAACAATAAGACAGCAATGAATTCTTTTTACTCTCACAAAACCACAATTTCACTTAGATAAATCTGGTAATTAATTATACCAACTGCAGAATATCTATTATGATTTCAGTATCTTAACAGAACACTTTAATCAATGGGTAAAGAGCAACTCTAGCACTTTAGGCCCTCAAACTTCAATGTAGGGAGCATTTAGTTTCTGCTGAATCCAACAATGCCTGAGGACTGTCACCAGAAATTAGACCATTAAAATTTGACCTTAAGTAGCTTAAATTTTATAGTCTCCTCAAATATAATTTCTGATTTTTTGCCTTCTAACCTTACAAAATAAGGTGATTGAAGCAAATTGTAAATATTCTGCCCAATGCATACAATAAAGATAACCAATGCAAGCATTGAGAAGTAATCATATTACACTTGTAATCAGAGCAAAAAGCATATAAGGTGTCTTATTAAGTCCAGCACCATTTTGGTAGCTGCAATATCTTGTCCCTTGTTGACTTTTGCTTATTTCTGTCTCTAGAGATGGAAGAAAAGGTATTGCTTGCAGAATGTGCTGTCTCTGTTAATCTAGTTATGCATCCATTGTTCCATATTCTGCACAATCAGTAATTTTCTAGTAACATGAACCGAAAGCACAGTATGCAGAAGGGAACAGGAAAACTCCTCACTATGTGGGCACCACATAACCAGCTGAGACATCTTTAAATTCCCTGGGAAAGATCAGGCTGCCAGCAGTGGACATGAATGCAGTCTGCCTGAGGTCCATCAGATGTATGTATGACACTACTGAAAAAGGGGAAGAACTGATTTCTATGCTCCATCACCAGTCCCACCAGTGCCCATGGGGTGCTGTTCAGCTACAGTATTCCCTGCAGTATAACAAGCGGGATGGGCAAAATTAGTCTACTGGCTTAGCCTGTTCTTTGGCTGTATATCCCCCCTTGGAAAAATCCATCTTTTCATTCTTTGGATATTGCAAAGGATGAGAAGAAAAAGGGAAATGGGCCCAATTTCCTCTGGAAACAAGCCTTCCAGGAGATACCCCTCTCTACATGCCTCCCCATCACTCCTGCACCATAAGAACTTTTGCATGTTCCAGGCTCAGTCCAACCAATTTAATCTTCTGGTGGGGAAAACAAAAGAGCAGTCCTTGAGGAAAGTTAAAACTCCTACAGGTGCCATAAAAATAGCTACTATATGAGTAGCAGCCAGAGGAGAAACTTGCTGTAAGTACCTCCATGGAAGAAAGAGCTCCATTCTCAGAAACCATTACAGATTCTGTGTGAGGAACACAAAGTACAATGTTGCGGCTGAAGGCAAAGCTCTGTTCACACCAGCCCCTGCAGGGACAGCCCAAGCAGCTTTTTGACCTGCCACAGGCTGGTGTGGCCATCATACAAACTGCAATCCCACCTCTCCTCAGTGCCAGCTTCTGCCTGACCATCAGCTCCTCTTTTATGCTGACCTCACCTGTGTCTAGGTGGATCCTGCCTTTCTTCAGGGCAATGCAGACACACAGCCAAGCTAAATTTTAACATAGAAGATCACTATCCAGAGGAGGTGGAAAAAATTACTGCTGCTGCTTTAGTTCCAGAATAAGAATTATAGGGACAACTGGAGGTAAATAACACTCATCTGTACTTAAGTTTTGGGTTTCAGTTAATTCCATTTAAATCTTTAAAGCACCCTGAGCTGCACTGCAGAGTCAATGGATTTGGCAGATAACAATATTGGCATGAAAAGCTAAACTCAAAGCACACAGCTCTGCTTCTTCCTGATCAATGGTAATTGCGTTCTGCAGGAGCCAGAGGCTTTTGCACGCGCACACCTCTCACTGCACTCAGAGCCAGAATGCTGCAGGCCCAGCTTCCAGCTCAGGAGAGGAAGGCACAGTGAGCCAGCAGGGCTGGCTGGGCTGCTGGAATGGACAGAAGAGCTGAAACATTGAGTGTTTGGGGACCAAAGACAACCCAAGTGGTAGGAGCCACTGTGCTGCTCACTGGAGAGCGGAGCTCTCTCAGGGGCTGGGGACGTCCTCATTTCTCTGGGTGCAACACAAAGGCGGGACTTGGCTGCCGCATCCCCAATGTCTCTGTCTACCTCATGGAGTGGACACTGGTAAATTGACTTTCTGCACATCCCTGCATTACCATATCTGCACATTACCCCATTTGAAGCTCATTAGAAAGTTACTATTTTCTGACATCAGTATCTTTAAAGCTTTCAGAAATAAAATTTAAATCCATTTTGAGTTCATCGTGCTAGTGGTTTAAGGAGTTCCTTCATGTACCACTTAAATGGTGGAAACTGTCCCAGTTCCATGGGACTGTGCTCTTCCTAATAAAGGTCTAAAAATTGCCAGCAGTTCAATATTTCTGCCCCTGACTCCAAAATCCAAGATCACAGAAGGAATTAATTCTGCTGGAAATTCTTCTGGAAGAACAAGAACAGATTACACAAATTCAAGGTGTCCCTCCCACTCACTCTCAGGGTACCTGGCAAGTCACTGTGTCAGGCAGCACTGGTTCCGCCTGTAAAGATTCGGGTTTCTTTTCACCTGAAGTTGAAAACGATGCAAGGTTCCTGCAGGCAGACCTGGTAACTGAGGCCTTAGTTCACCTCGTGGGAACTGCAGACTTAACAAAGGCTTGCTCACCATTGCAGCATATGGAACATGATGTATTATGTCTTGTCATACAAAACTTCTTTCCGTCTGAAATCCACTAGAATTCCCAGCCCATATAAGAGTGTACTCAAAGCACCTCTTCCCATCCAGCACATCATCCCTCTGTGCACAAAGTCACTAAGGAAACTGCTTATATTAGCCACAAACACTGGGAATGGTGTTCACATCTATTGCCTGAGACTGGTGCAAGTCAAGTTCTCTACACGTGGATTTAGAGAACCAGGAACCAGATGCTTCACAGCATCTCCCACCCTACTCCTGGGCCAGGCAAGTATAGCCAAGCTGTGCTCACCTTCCTGGTCCAGGACAGATATGCTTCTCCCTACTAATTTCACGGCACAGATTCCTGGCAAAGCCAGCTTGCATTTTGTTGAGGAACTCGAGGTGGGCAGGCAAGATGGAAGGTTTGAACCATTAACAAAATATCATAAACACTTCATCATTAACAAACTGTGCAATGTAGTCAGGAAAGTAAGTGTTACTCTGAATTCTTAGAAAAATTCAGCCCTGTATTTTTAACTGCAGGTGTAAAGGGTCTCAGATTAGTGCAAGGAAGATGTGACATACCTGACTATTATCAGACTGAAAGCTCAAATTCTCTCCTGGAATAGAGATTAGAGACAATCAAACAAGTTTCATTGATAAAGTCTGAGTTCCCATACTAAGCTGCCATCAATGTGTCCGAACCTGAAATCAAACCCTCCATAAGGAGTCCTCAGATTTAAACAACTCCCACTGTAAACCATCAGTTCCTCACACTACCCCGTTAATTGCAGAGAAGAATCCAGAGAGAAGAGATGGCTGTAGAAGAAGGATGCTGCACCAGGCTGTTGTACTCCACAACACAAAGAGAGAGAACTATTCCTGACACAGTGCATGCCTCTGCTCTTTCAGCATTTGCGTAATTATAGCTGAGTCTTTTGAACATTCAATGCATCTCACAGAAAATGAGACAACCACATATTGTGGCTTAATGAAAAGAACTGAAGGAAGTGTACCAAATTATTAGTTAACGGGCAGCTGCTTCATAAATGGTTTCTCCCATCTGTTTTCTCCTTCTCCTTATATCAGCTCATTCAGCCTAATGCCTGTAAAATGCTGAGCCCAATGTTTCAGGGCATCTCTAAACTCCCCAGCCAGTGCTCATGAGTGACCTCAGCCACCTTGCCCTGGATTTGGTAGCTCCCATGGCTGCACAGCCAGGAAAGACATGCTCTTGTGTAAACACACCCCACTGCACAGGGCCTGTTGACAGCAGGGACAGCTAATGCTTCAGTCAGTACCAAGTATTAACAATTAAAAATATATATATATATATATATACAGTTAATTCAGCCCTAATAATAATATCTGTCAGTACAGGGTTGAGTTCTCCCACCTTAAGCTCTCTCATTTCCATGGAGTAACTGAGTGATTAGATAGAGTCACATTCATGAACGTCTCTCACAAGTCTGCTCCCAGAGAGTCATCAGTTCTTGGTTTTGCAGACAGATAACATATACAAGATTTCCAGCTGGAGCAGGTCCTTCTGCTCTCCTGCGAGACCTCAGGCATTAGCCACAGCAAAGGATTGCTGCTGGACTTAGAGGATTGATGATCTGATCATCAATCATTTCAGCTTTTGCAGCAACATGAGTGGCAGCAAATAGATGTGGCATGTGCTGTGTCCCAACCTGTCCAACAGATCTGCCATGGAAGCCCTCATACAGGACCAGCTTGGTGGCGACAGGTCTGGGCGGGAGCTGTCTCTGAAACAAGCCTGCTCCATGCCCACCCCACTCTCAAATCGTCATCTCTCCTCTCACACCAGCTGCCATGAGGGGTATTAAGATCAACAAACATTGACAAAGTTGCTCAGACACAGGGACATCAAAGCAATCAATGGACGGTTGGCTACATTGAGTAAAACCTTTTCTTGAGAATCACACATGGACAGGCAGCATGTTACCTAAGAAGAGGAAGATACTTTGCTTTTCTAGCCATGCTCTACCTCTCACATGCAGGGCTACATCTCATCCTGCTGGTCTAGCTTAATCTAACAGAAGAGCAGACAATGGAAATCAAATCCCCCGGCTCCCCAAGGGGCACAGGAGAGCAGGTGTCTGTAGGAGTGCAAGCAGCAAGAGCCACAAGCTGACTCCGCACTCTCTGACACAGAGCTCAGCCCAGTAATCTGGGTCACATCCACACTAATTCTGTCCTAATTTACCAAGCTAGAAAACCTGCAGAAGCAAACAGGTGTATGTATTTGTTTAATTTGTCTTTTCCCCTCAGCAAAAAGAGTCATTATATTTCTCTTCATTCCCACTAGAGCTATCATAAAATATTAACCTCAAGCCATCCAGTTCCACATTATAATTACCTGCCAAAAATTGCTAACAGATATTCTTTTGCCATCAACATGAAGCTGGCTAATCCTCTGGGAACCCCTTTTTAATTAAACACCTAATGCCGTATGATAAACATTGAAAATACGCATCTCTCCCCTATTAAGAATGTGCCTTGATTTCCAAAGTGTGCCTAATCAATTCAAAGGTGGCAGCAAGTCTACAGTGGCAGGAAATATTTAGGGCTTAATATTTCAGGTCAAGGTTGTTTTAGTGACTCTATTAAAAGAAGGAACAAATGAGCGCAAATACAACACAAACTCCTAATTCAGCTTGATATTTAACTCCAGCCTTGGGTTTCCCTTCTCAGCTGCTGGCATTGACCAAGCACACAAGTTTGGTGTGCTCAGTTCTAGGCTTCTCCTCTTCCCTCATGGTCCGCATTGGCAGTTTTAAGCAGTAATGTTTTCATAATCTATAAATGCATCTTCCACCCCTCACACAACATGGCACTAGCTCATGTAAAGCAAAAAAACATTCACAAAGCTCTGACTCTATAGCATCCCCATCTCTTCTTTCATTTGGTCCATCTCTCGCCTCCATCTTAGCCTCACAAGAGCCAACCTTATCACTGCAACCTCAGTGTCACCAAAACGTCCTTGTGGACCCTTTCTCCATAATGAAGTTCTTCTTATCTAGTAAACAGATATGTGCCAGGCTTGGAGTGCATCTCTCTATCTGGGACACTCAGAATAGCTTCATAAATATTTTAATTCCAGGACTTCTACTAAGGAAGTCACTGCAAAATGTTTTTTGCCATTTGTAGGGGTGCTCACAAGTTCAAGGGTACAGTGAATACGAGTGTAACCCTCAGTGTCCACCTGAGCAGGGACATAAGGAGCCTGGCCTGCTTAACCTCCCAAAGCAAGATGTGAGCACAGTCCTAGGGAAAGCCTCTCCACAGGCATTCCTGGAAAAATTACTGAATCCAAAATTTCCAGAAATAAATCAGAGGTAAGCAACTTTAAGACTAAAACAAGACAAACATTGATGACAAGGAATAATGACCACAACTATGACAGATCATCTCTGAGCATTGTTACATGAAAATCTTGTTTTCTGACGAAGAACACAGCCTAATGCAAAGTCACAAGTTATTTAAAATCCATGCAAGCCGAACTGGTTATTACTACAGTAAGAGTTTGAACGAGTAACAATGTTAAAGAAACTCCCTATGTTGAGAAGGAAATTCACCCAGTGTAACAAAAATCACTTTTGAATGAGGACCGTGTCCAGCCTGGGCATACTGATCTGTGCTCCCTGAGAGAAGGCACGTGCATGGCTGTGAATGTGTTACTATTAGTCTCAGGCTCCGAGATAGATGGGAGTGAGATTAACACTTGTTCTCCAGCCCAGAGATGGAATTTTCCACATGCAAGCTGATTTCACAAGCTGTGTTTTCCTGACATTTCATAATAAAGCTTTTCATGCACCTAGAGACAAGGAAACAAATGAGGCTGAGTAATGCCCTTACTCTCCGCTGCTCCAGAGAACCTCCATAGGGAGTGTCTTACCAAGTGTGGCAAAGACAGGTGCTCCTTTTGCCAGAACAGCAAATTTCCAGGGTTTAAGCCAGGAGGTTTAGTTGTAATGATGCATACACTCATGTAATAAGCCGGATCTTTTTGTCTCCTCTGCTAGAATGAGTTGCAGAAACAAATCAAGCCATCAGGGAAATGAAGACATCTTCCCTCAGACAACAGCTAAAGACCCATATTTCTGATTCAGTTCACAAGTGCACTTATACATCTGTCACTGAAATCAGTGAGACTTGAACTTACAGTTCCCAGTATAAATTTATGGATTGAAATAATTCTGAAAAAGCGTTAAAATATTATGGGGCCACAGGCTGTCTGAAATCACATTCACATGTTTTTCTGTAACCACATCAGGTAGCAAATGCAGCCACTGTGCCTAAGCCAGAAAAAACTGAAGTACTCACTTAAAAAAAAGAAGAATATGTCAAGGGAAAATACATCATAATGACAATTACATGCATTTCTTCTAATTCAGGTTAGATAACTTTTGCCCAATTTCTCGTGAGAGCAAGACAAGCTGGTTTGCAATCTAAAAGGCACTAGTGAGTGTATTCAGTAAAGACCATCTCAGGTCCTCAGATACAGCCTGTTCACAGATGCTAGAGGCTGAACACCAGACAGCTTTGTGGAGGGGGGTTGTGCACATAAATGATACATGACTTAAATTCCTACCATGCTTAAAAATGCTCAAGCAAAAACCTTTTGAGAGTCTCTGCTATCCACAAAGGCTCAGCAGTGCAAGAGTTTGAGGTTGGTTTGCAAAAGCCACAGCTACTGATTATAGTTCATACCAACTCATGGGTGTTATTTGGAAGCCAGGGACTCTGCCCAACCCTTTCATTACCAGGAGCTGCCATTACTGTCCCCTTGGTGCTGGAGAGGGTTGGTGGTGTGGACAGCAGTAATCAGAGCAGTGGCCAGCTTTTTGTAACATGCAAACCTGGTGCAAGGAGCAAGGCAGGCACACTAGACTACTTCATTCCTCCCATGGTGCAAGGAGGTAGCACTATCATTCCACCTAAAAACAACAGAAGAAAGCAGTTAGCTGTTGTTTCTTGCTCCTTAATTACAGATACCTTTAAGAAACACTGTAACTGTCCTGCTCCGTTTTCCTGATAGAGCTTTTCAAAGAGACAGTGTATCTGTCTTGCCTCTCCAAGGAGCTTGCTTCCAACCTGTTTCTTCCACAAGATACTTGTTCACACGACTGACCCAAATCTTGCAGTCATACATGAGCAATCATAGCAGTGGGCTGCCCAAAGAGTTACACTTCCCACAGCATCCCACTAAACACTGCTCCCTCCTCTCTGCACACACCTAGCTCTGAAAATCAGGCCCTGGAACAAGCAGCTCTCATCACCAAGTATTCACTACTGGTTACAGGTTTCTCTGGTTCACCTATTTACTCATGGATTGTAATATCTGCAGGACTTGGGAGCCAATTCCCCCCTTTGTTCAACCCTCAGTGCCAGCATCTCAAAATGGAAAGGAAAGAAGAGTTATAATCTTTCCCCTCAGTATTTGTTTCTAGGAAGAAACACATTTTATCTGTCCTTTTCTCCCAGCACCTTCATCCTGAATGGCAGAGGTAAGCCTGTCCTGGGGCTGTGCTGTTGTTCCTGGGGCTAGCCAAGGAACGCCTGTGCCAAAGAAAGGTGCAAGGCAAGAAGTCAAATGTAGTCAGCACCCACTGAATTGCAGTGATCTACAGGGAGTATCAAACAGACCCAAAGGCGCCAAAACATTTATTGGAAGCCTTTAGTCGCTATTCTCATTTTCTTTATCCTAAGAAAAAAAATATGGTATTTCACGCAGGCAAAATAAAGTTATTTTAGGTATTTTGTATATATTTTTGTTGTAGTTAAATAAAACTGATGAGCAAATGGATCTGCTTAAGTCAATACGGGACCAATCTAAGGAAGGTGTAATGGAAATCTCTATTAACTCCCTCTAAGATTCAGAAAAAAAAAAGGGCATGATACCCATTTTTCTGATCCTATCAGTTTGCCTACATTATCAGTCACATAAGAACTATACAAAACATGCAGAATCCTGTTTCTGCATTAGCCATGACAGCAGTGGCTCCAGTTCTATGGCAAGCCCCGAGCCCCAGAGTGACTCCTAATGACTGCTGCTCCAACACTACAGGAGTGTGTGCTGAACCACAGCAACTTGTAATAACCAGGTGTTGACTGAGGGCAGTGATAAAATCCCTCCAAATCCCAACAAAAATTCAAAGGTGGGTTTCTTACTAACATCTGTACTTTTGGTGCTTTTGCAAAGCTTTAACAGAAGCAGATTTTGGGGCAGAAAGCACAAGGAAAGCCAGTACATGGTTTCACCTGGGCCCTTCTCTGCAATTTATGTGTCTCAAGTAAGGAGAATAGCCAGTGCATGTGTGGGGATCAGGCCCACAGAAATAATATATACATTATGTACAAAATGGTGGCCTCCGTTTTGTTCCAGGAGCGTGTGCTGTCTTTCCTGGGTAAAACAATGCTAACTTTTCCACGTTCAAACAGTAATAAAGTATTTAAATCCTTTGTCAAAAGAAAGCATCAGCAAAACAAACAAAATAACCTCCAAAAAACAAAGGAGGAAGTATAAAATTTTTCATTTCAGTCAACATCTCATAAAAACTAAAGCTGCTCCAAAGGACTCTGTGCCACCACACTCATCTCTTCCCAAGACAAGGACTCACGATCTTCAAAAGAGTGGTGCAAGAGAGCTGCGCCAATACCAGTTAATCATCCCTGGTCATGTTGTGAGAACAAGTCTTGAAATCAAATTTTCATCAAATTAATGGGTACTCTACAACCGGGATGAGGGGATTCACCAGATTGAATCTATACACCAGCAGTCAAGAAAAAACAACTGAAACTTTCTAGGGAAGCAGCACTGATCTCACTCTTGGGTCCTGGAATTGATGACCCACCTCAGCCCACCTTCACATGTGAAGATTAAAGGGAAACCTACATCAGGATACAACACACAGACCATGGGGCAAATGCAAGTATAATAAAACAAGCTCTGAATTCTGAAGCCAAATAATCACACAAACATTGAAACTGCTGCCCCAGCTGCTAACTAAAGAGGAAGTTAATGTTCCCTTGCTCAAGCGCAGTGTCCTGCTACCCCTCCTTCTTATAACCGCTTTGGACACCTTCACACTGGTTCCATGAAGCACTCTCGTTTCCAATAGTTTTAGGAGACAGTTTAACTCAAGACAGTGGCTGCAAGGGGACATCTTCCCACCCATGCAGAGCAGTTCTTCCAGACACCACGACCCAAGGGATCACAATCAGCCCCGTCATGGGATTGCATCATATCGAGGCACAGGTATCACATGACAGCTGACCCAGTGCAGAACAGCATTCATTAAGTTTTCTCTTTTGCTTTTGTGGCGTCTCATTAAGCACTTTGAAGTTCTCATTATATGCCTTTCATCAACATAGATTTTGAGGATGAGACTTTCTTGCAACTTGGGCTTTTGATCAACAAAAGTTTGCACTGAATCAACTCTGGAAAAGAAAAAGCTGTCCCTTGCTTCTCCCTGCAAACCAAGCAAGGAAAAACAAACTCAAGAAAACCTCAGGCTCTACCATTATCAAGTACCATATATGAAATTATATGGAGAGAAATTTTATGGAATAACATTTTTGCTGACCTCCTGTAGTTGAACACTGTTGGAATACACGTTTACAAATCAGACTTCAGTCTCTAAGCTGAAAGAAAAGTTGCAATTTCTCCCTGCCTCTGACTTCCACACAATTAGCTGAGGTCGCAACTCCTAACCAGTGCAACTCCATCAGTTCTTCCCAGGGCAATCGTCACACAGACCTGAATGTCAATGTCCCACTTTCAGCTCAAGCCTGATTTTCTGTTTCTTGGAAGGGGTTGAAAATATGGGACACTGTATAGGTTTTAAGCACTGCTCTTCAATCAAGTGAAATATTAATGCCAAAACTAATTCAGTGCCAGGCAGTAAGCACTGTCCTATCTAATTTGCTGTCATCTGCACTAATCACTGCTATTAATATTACTGTGAATAACATGTCATAAGCTTAAATTCATCACTTCAGCATGTCATTCGGGGAACGTGTGCCAGCAGGAGCGACTGCTCTTTCTGAGCGATTGCTCTTTTTTCCTCAGCCTCTGGTCTTAATATCAAAACCCCAACTGCAGTGCAGCAACCAACATAAAAATAACACCCAAGTGGCTGTGCCAGGTGTACAGCCATTAGAGGTTAGTGATAAATATTTAACAGAGCTCGAGCTGTACACGGAGGTCTAGTCCTTCCAGGAACAGCTGCCCATTATTAAATGAGGGATATGGAGCTTCTTTGGTTCCACACTACAGACCCAAAGTACAGAGACCAGCCAACACTCTTTGTCTGATGTATAAATTTCTCTTTTTGGTTTGTAATAACAGGAACAATTAGAAGAGAAAGGGAGCAGGGAGTTGTTAAACTCACACAATGTAGGAATTACTGCTTCCCTGAGGACACGTTCTCCAGTAGACTCACTTGGTGTCACAAAGATCACTTGACTTGGGGAACAACAAAGAATACAGAAGGCCCAGCCAGGTGAGAGATGACACAGTGGCACAGAAAGTGCTTTAGGAGAGGTCTCACTGGCCAAAAACTCATGAGACCGAATCCAGCTCTCACACCAGCTTGGCTGGCAGGGTCTCCCTTGGCACAAGTGCAGTAAACTTGCTGGTTCAGGAGGAGAAGAGTGGGAGGTGGATGGAGGGCACTGCAGGGATGGCAGCATAGCAGGCAGAGGTGTTCACTGTCAGGGGAGCCACTCCTGCCCTGGCTTTTGTCTGGCAGCACGGAGGAGGGTAATAGTAATGGTGCCAGGGCTGCAAAACCTGCTGCAAAATCCTCCAGGGGCTCCCCCCTTCCCTTCTGTCTGCTCTTGCTGGAGTCATGCTAACGAGACTATGTCTGCACACACCACAATAACCTCTGTGTGCTCTGCAGACATGCTGACAGTGTTTCAAATCAGACACTTAGGCCTCATCTCACACATAAGTGTTAAACTGTTCTGTATGTTCTGACATCTTGCAGTTAGAACTTCCTTCCTCCAAAGTACACTTTTCATTTGTTCTAATTTAATTTTTCTATTCCTTATTGAATTCCCTGACCTAATAACACAGCAGTACCTTATAAACAGAGAACAGCAGCTAAATCATGTTGCTGTTCTTTCAAGGAGAACATGAAGAACTTAGAGACAATGAAGAGAATCTGTCTAAAGCCATCTCTGCAGAGTAGCATATTATATGTCAAACATCCTGGACACCATGTGTGTGGGGGGCAGAGGGAGGACATTCTCCTGGACCAGCTGTAACCAGAAGAATCTCCTGCCAACTTGGGCAACAGTGCTGACAGATGGTACGTGATGCTTGTCAGTACTAACATAGTTGGCAAGGGATAGGTAATCCACTTCAGCCATTATTCAGTGCTTTTGAATATAATCCAAGAGATATAAGCCATTGCTTCTCTCATGGGAAACCACGCCACTGTGCAATAACCTATCTTTATCACAGAAAGAAAAAGGCAAAAAAACTCCCAGCAGAATCCCAGCTACAATTCACTCACATTGTAAAGGCCCTTGCACTTGATGCTCGCTTTCCCCTTAAATACCTTTTGCTGTTATTAGCTATAGTCACTGGCTTGTTGCTGTTTCTCAGCCAAATAAATTGTACAAAGTATTTTAACCCATTAGTCAGAGCTGAAAACCACTCAAATGTAGTTTTAAGAAATTGTAATTATGCTGCAGAGTAACAGAACACTGATCTGCTGAAAGAGGAGTCCTTGGGAGGGAGGGACTACCCTAACAGTGCCCAGGCAACTGTTAACCCCACGACACGGCTCAGCTTCCACCACTAACCCCAGTCTTGTGTCTTCCTGACAGCCCTGGGCCCTGTCTGAACCAGCACAGGTCTAACCACTGGTCCAGGAAGATCTTAAAGCCTTACACAAAGGAAATGCTGAACTGTTAGGGGGCACACAACAAGGTGACCACTGAGCTCTCAAACTTGACTAGACATCACATCCTGCATCTCACAAAGCACATCCACCACCAGAGATTAAGGGAAATATATAAAAAAAAAAAAAAAAGGAATGTCTAACAACTACCTGCTGTGCCTCAAGACGTTTTTAAATACAACCTTTTTGGCTCACTACTATTTTATTTAAGTCTTTGTTTACCAATTTGGATTAATTCAGATTTTGAAATACAGAAGTTTCCTGCAGAAATTTCAATGCTGAAGCTCATGCAACTGCTAGCTTTTGAGCTGACTACAGGTAACTGCGTTAAAAGTCACAGGACAGGCTGTGAAGACTTAAAAGTCAATGTAACATGAGAATAAAACTACCACCTTAAGCCTCAAGAAGTCCTTTATTACTGCAGGCATGCCCAGCCATCGTTCCATCCCCCTACGGCCCCTGGGCCTGGTACCACTGCCTCTCACAGCCGAGCAGCTGTGCCCTGCTCCTGCCAGCTGCAGCACAAGGATGCGCTCATTGCCGCCTCGGCCACAGCAGGACAGGCAAGGTTTGAGCTGAGCTAATTCTCAGCTGACACCATGCAGCAGGACCCCCTTATGGGATGTGTTGCCTCATTGCCCCTATGTCCTGGCCCAGCTCAGAAGGTGAAGCCAGCGGAATAGCAGAATCAAGGGCCCTGACCCATCGGCGTGACCCTGCAGCTGCTTTGGGCCCTCGCACAGCAGCCCATAGCTCGTGCACACAGACCTCACCTTGTTCTTTTTGGGAACAAGACCACAAGAGAGGAAGCTTTAACTGCACCATCCTCATGGGGATCCCACCATGCAGAACAACAATAAAGACGGAAAAATCAAAGAAAACCAGAGCCTAACCGGACAGTCTGCAACCCATGAGAGCCCAGCTTGTGCAAAATGCTTCAGAGTTCTGCGCTGTTTTTTCAGTATTTGGTTAGAGATTTTTTAACATTCAGGCTTCAAATCAGTTAATAAAGAGAAGTCATCATAGAAGACACTCAGGTCTTTGCTGATGGAGTCTAATGCTGTCTGATTCATGCATTTATTACACAAATTAAACAAATTTTTTTTCTTTGTCCAGCTTTTCAGCCTAATGACTCTATTAATCTGTTTACCACCAGCATCAAGAGTTTGTGGGATGAATTTTTTCTTTTTTTATTGCTCCATTCCCTACCCCACACTGCAAAACTTTAACTACGTATCTCCATGACATTGACTAGATTTTGAAGTGTTTCAATCAATAATCACTGTAAGCTACAATGTATTCAGAGGGATGGGACAATGAAAGGGGATTAGTGTGGCTAATGCATGTTACATTCCCTTGAAGAAAAAGAATCCAAAGTAAAAACCTAAGGACTGTTGAACCTTCATACAAGGTGTCTAGTTTTGCAAATTTTTCACATCAGGCATGACAGCAATTTTTGTGGGTTTGGGGTTTTTTTTAACTTGATGGCATTGAGCAGTACATACACCTTAGACTGCTCCTGAGAAAAATGTTTTCTGAAACCCTTGCATAGACATTTTCTCCATCAGACTTCCAACGACTTTCTTATCTTAATAGAGGAAAAAATACTATGAAGCTGAAGCTGATTGAGATGCTGTATAGCGTAACAGTAGACTCAGAAAATAACCCAGAAATGTTCTGGTTTCGGTTTTTTACCACAATACATAGTTTAGAAAGGAGGCACTGAAAAAGAGAATCATAAAATCCACAGGATGAGTTTCCAGAGTGAAAGTTTCCTTTCACTAATGAACTAATTTAAGGCATTTTTGCAGTTGGAATTGGGACAGTGTAGACCAAAGAAATTCCATTTGCAGGGTTTCTGAAAAAGGACGTACAAGGGGTTTTAAAGAGGGAAGGGAGGAAGAAACAGTCCCCTAAAAATAATGAAAATGGATTTTTGGAGAAATGGAGAAATTTTAGAGAGATTTTTGGAAATCATGGAGAAATGGATGCACGCACTCCAGGATGGCAGGCTTGCTGAGATGAAGGACTGAGATGATGGATTGGGTGCCTGTCAGGTTCCCTTCCCCCAGACAGGCCAGACCAGAGGCTCCCACCTGTGGCCTGTGAAGATGGCTTGGCTCTCCCTGTGAGCAGTGCGGATGCTACAGGGGGAAATGGGCATGGAAAAACCAGTCTGGGAAAAGATACATGAGATCAACTGAGATTTTTATTCAGAAGAATTTGAGAGACTGATACTCCATAGTAAGAGGTTTATGTGCATTCTAGTAGGTATCCCCCAGTACAGTCTTTTTCCTTTCTAAATAACTGCCATATATTTTAACTTATCTTATTCAATCCTTTCTGTGATATACAATGCACTCATCTTGCTGTTGGTCTTGGTGGCTCAGGGCTGCCATTCTGTATTACATTCTGTAGGGCTCTCTCTCACCAGTGCAGGGTTTTGGCATGCGGAGAGGTGCTGGCAGGTAGGCTGCAGACCAAAGCAAGCTGGACGCATGCCTGGGGGAAGGGCAGTGTTTGACCCTCTCATTATTATTTCATATTCTCTTCTGCAGAAAATATCAAACAGCAATTCACTGGGGGAAGGAGAGTAATTTTTCAGATACTCCATGAAAGAAATACCAGTGTGGCCTGCACTAGATTATGCGGGACAATACTTTATTAAATATTACATTACATTGCTGGCAAGTTAAGACATTGATTCATCCCTTGTATTGAATTTGTTCACAGTAATGAATGTATTGCTTATTCCACAAAGGCCCCAGAATTTTCTCTCACCTTTACTAATCAATAGTTTATAACTTTGAAACTATTTGCAATCACTTTTTAGTGATTAATGTAACTTATTTTCTAGTCTTAGAAACAGTGTAGGCAACTAGCATCTGTAGAGCAAGGCTTTGCCTAGTCAGAAGCAGCACTGCTGGAACTGCTATAATTATCTGTTACATTAGTCTATATCTCAGCACAGTAAAAGGGTGCATCAACACTAACTGAAGCACATTCATCTCTTAGAAATCACTCTGTAAAACATGGAGGATGGTCATAGAATAATTAATAGCTGCTGCAAAATCTCTATAATCTTTAGAAGAAGTGTATGGAAATAACCGGGAAAGTGTGATTCTTAATCAAAAGCAATGGGCATAATTCTTGGCTCCTCCAAGACAACCAAACAATTAATAAAAGCTTAGTGGGGTGGGAAAATCATTAAGGAGAAAATCCAGCCCCAAAAAAGACAAAATCCAGCCCCAAAAACTTCTGTAGTGAACACAAAACACATAGCCCCTTTGTGAGGTTTATGTGCTCCAAAGGCTTTGCACCGGCACCTAGCTCTCTCCCTTCTGAACATACCAGTCCTTAAAACTTAAGCAGTGCAGAAAATGCTTTTCAGCAGGTCATCACAGCGGGGATTTTCAGGAGGAATAAGCCTCACTATTGGCACACGGAGGTAACCTCAGAGGGTTACCCTAACCAGGATCAGAAGTACTTTGAATCAGTTTTAATGATTGCTGGGCTTTGAGGAAAGTTGGAATGCCAAAGCCACGACGGGAATGGTAACTGAGGAGCGGGAGCCCAGGACTCATTCTCTCTCAGGTATAATCCGCCCACTTGCCCTCCAAACCACCCACCTGTGAAAGAAATCCCTGCTCTCTTGAGCAGCTGCAATGGGAAGGAGTCACAAGCTACCTCCCCACAGGAGGAAAAGAGGAGTGGAAAGAGGTGAAAAGGAAAGAGCAAAACGCTCAAGAGAAAGAGGAGAGGATCAGGAATACAAAAGGGAAGAAAAGGAGGAGAATCACATAGCAGGAAAAGCAGATATTTGTAAAAGAAGGTTGAGAAAACAACAGGATGTTGAAATCAAGAAGCAATTAAAACAGTGCTAAAACACCTGGAGACCAGCCCAGAAGTTTTGGCAGCAGGATAGCCCCCCATCAGAATCTGCATCAGGAATAATTTCTTCACCAGGGCCCTTTTATTACTCGAAGTACAGCAGTTCTAAAGCTGGATGAGCAGAATGTGTTTGAGAGCTTTATTAAAGGCCTCCAGAGCTGTCCTATGCAGAAACAAGCTCACTAATCCTAAAGAAAAAAGTTCAAAGCTTACTAATCCTACAGGAAAACTTCAAAGCCTCATGTGAAGGGTGACACTGAGCATTTGCCACACCAAGAGAAACATCCCACGACTCAAAATGCTGTTTTAGCAGCCCATGACCCCTGTCTACATGGACAGGGGCATAACGCTGTCATCCTCCACAACATCCAGAGATGTTTACTTTGGTTATTTATTGCTTTGTGAGATGTGTGAGCTTCGACAGCTGAAGTATTGGCCCCCATTTGAACTGTCACCAAGGTTTCCTCAGTTGCCTGTACTTTGCTGGTTTTCCAGGTGGGTAAGAGGATGGTGCTGCGCACACTGCACATCAAGCTAAGCAAGGCACAACTCTTAGGTATGCATCTCTGAAGCTTCATTGTTGACAAACAACTGTGCTCATCCTGAGCACAGTGCACAGGAAGGGAATAAACTAGCAGCACAGGAGAGGAGGGAGCTCTGCTCCACTACCCCAGCAAGTCCTCACAGACTCGAGTCACCTTTGAGACTCTGGACAAGAAGAAAATGAGATTAAAAGAGATGTATCTGGAAGGTACACGGAGGTGGTTGAATTGAGGAGTAGCAGCTAGTGTTCACACTTTTGTGTTGCCAGTCACACGGCATCTAAGAACTATTTTCCTGCATATGCTTGCACACGGATGCGATGGGAAGCATCAGACTCTAAAGCTCCCCACCTAACCCATTCTAAAGCTACAAGAGAAACACTGAGACCTGCTGCTTCTTGAGCTGTTTCAGCAGCCTGCACAAAGCCTTCAGTAACACTCTGGGTGCAAAGCCGATCCCATGGGTAGCTTCTTATCCTCTTCCTGCTTTCAGAGACCATCTCCTGCCATCCTCAGGTGCTAATTATGGTAATAGATATGACTCAGAAGTTTGTTGATGCAATTTAACTACTGAAAATAAGACATAGGAGCCATGCTCCACAGTCCACTAGAGGTCCAAAGCTGAAGGAGTTGGATGACAGTGAATTTTTTCAGTAGCCTAACAATGGGCTGTACAGCATGAGTTACTTTTTGCCTACGTATTATAGCCACACTTTGTTATCAAGCCATGGAAAACAGATTAGCATGGAGAAGCAGCGCAGACCATTTCTGTGTCCGGACAGCTGATGCTATGGAGCTCCTGCTGCCATCAGTCACTGCCTCCAGCTGTCCCATCTCACATGGCTTGTGACAATAATAGACCTCAAGGTTTCCAAGACCCAAACTATCTCTTTATATAGGGGCAATACAATAGCCCAGGCTTCATCAGGCACTGGCACCCCAGAGAGTTCCTCACCTCTGGTCCATGAGACAAAGCACTGAGAATAAGGCAGCATGAATGATAAGAAAAGCAAAAGACTTACCAAACGGGTCACTTTCTCCTCCAAGTGAAATCAAAACCTCAGAGCAGCTTTACAATACTTAGCTTATTAGGACTGATCCAAAAGCTCATTCTGACTGCTGTGGCACCTGTCGTACCCACTTGCATGCTTTTACAGCCTCCTTTGACAGGAGCAAATTCTTCCCTCAGATTTTGACTGAGCTGACAGACCTTTGGATCCCCTTTGCCATCTTGATGACATTATCTGCTTTCCTCTATTTTTTATTTTTCTTTCTGTATTTTCTTTTTACATATTGATATCAAATGACTCTTCCCTTGACTAGGATTGGGGAACATGCACAAACAAGCAGAAACCTGTTGATACTAGAAATTAATGCCCTTTTTAATAGAAAAAAGTTTTGCTTCTTCCATGGAGTAATTTTGCGTGTATCCATAGAAAAATACTATGCTGGCTTGTGTGGCACTTGTTTGTTACATATATACTGTGTTTAAACTTACAAACACATATAAACTCTGGTGAGGTAATCTTGAGTATCCTAGAAAGAGATTAATATCACACCTAAAAAAATAAATATGTGGACTCCTGACACTAGCTTCTATACCCATGTTCACAGAGATGCAGTTCCTTTGTAATGATTGTTCATGACCCCTTTCTCATTCTGTCCTAACCTCTTACTGTGTTTCTTAAGATTACACCAGTCCTCTCTGAGGATACACAGGACTGTAACTTAGGCTGGAACTTCCTGACCACATTCTCAGTCATCTCAGTCCCAGTTCTCACCAGTGGCTTCCTGAGACAGGTTTGTGCTGGGTATGACAGTGAGGGAGTGAAAAAAAGAATTCTGCCAAGGGCAAAACCCCCATGCACTTTGTATTATTTTTTTAGCTTGTTCCTGAGGCTCAGGAAGTGGTGAAACAATGGGGACAGACGAAGTAAGACTGGGACTAGACCTTGGGCTTCTTCTCGAGAGAGCTTAATTAAGTAAACCTTAATCTTTTGAAGGCTTAGTGGCTTGAGTTCAGGCAAAATCTAATCTGTTTATTTGAAAAGATGAAAAGAGGAAGTGGAATACTCTGACACAGGATGAGTACTTCTGAACCTGGGTAGTAGCAAGCTTTTCTCAGTATTAATCACTCCTATTTCTGCCGTGCTTGACTAAAGGAAAAAAAGAAAAAGCTGCAAACTGGGACAAATATTAAAACCATTTGTCACCACAACCGCTATATTACAGATAGACAATATCCTTGAATGAAGGCAATAAAGGTTTTTGAAGCAAACAAAAAACTTGCTGTTCACTTAAAAAATTTATGACCTTAATTCAATAATCTTCCTCTGTAAAATAAGTGGTGCAGTTTCTAAGCAGCACACGAACAGTTTTCTGACCTGTATGTGCAACGATTTCACCAAATTCACAATGGTACCAAGGCACTCAGCTCAGCCCAAGATCCCAAGGCCATTACGAAGAGGGATGGTAGTTACAACCTCAGGGCAATACTGTTGCTTTGCTTAAGATGAAACTATGTATGCATTGGTAGTTTGGCAAGGAACAAGAGAAGATGTATGCCCATACATCCTGTCACTTGGGACACTTTCTACAGCACACTGGTCACAGCGCTGCTACAGACTTGTGTATAGGAGAACTGAGTTATAATCTAGGACACAGTCTACAGTGTATACCAAAATTATTAGTTAAGCATTGGCACAAACCATACATGAGCACAACAGAACAGATGTAGGCATGATGTCTCCACACAGGCCCAAAACCAGTGGGAAAACCCAATGGCTTTCAGCATGTTTGCCCATAGAGCAAACTGCATCACATCTGTGCCCAAGCCTGCAACAATGGGATGAGGAGCACAGCTGGAAACACAGGAGCCCAGACCATGTGGAGGGCAAGGGAGAACAGAGCAGGACTGAGAGCTGCGCAAGGAGATGTGCATGAGCTCAAAGAGGCAGGGCAGAAGCCCTGTCAGTGTCCTCTTGCAGAAGATGATTAGATACTGGGCAAGTTCAAAAGAGATTTCGTTTAGTGATTTAATGGCTTTTTTTTAATGCAATTTGCCCAGTCAATGGCTAAACTTCAACAGGCTCACGCAGGGAATCTACTAACACTCACCCTCTGGAAGCACTTGCCAGACACTTTGGAAAAGCAACAGCACCAAACTCCTCTGGCTTCCACGGGACCTGGTGAATGCAAGAGGTGCAGTTGGAAGCTTTCTCCAAGGAACACCGACCTGCACTTCACACATGCATGCAGCACAGCTGCCTCCAGCAGCCACAATCTCACCGCTGAACTTCATTCTGAATATCTATTGCTGTTGGATTTAATTACTCCAAGCCAACACCTGACTTTGAATTATTTGCTTCTCACTTGCCAACAACAGTGGTTCCCTCCCACTTTTCTATGACAAAACAATCCGAACTGTTGCTGCTGACAATAGAGCTAATATTTACAAATAATTACCCAAAATATTTTAAGTTTTGTAGATACCCCAGTAAAAGATGACATTTACAGATAAATTTACAACATAAGATGTGAGTCATAATAGACAAAATTCCGTGGACAGGTGGTATCTAGAGATATTTAAATCACTGTGTAAATCATATAGACACTGCACATGCAGAAGCTCTTTGAGCATAGCTGATGTGATGATTTCTATTTCATGAGGGAGAAAATGGATACACCAGAGTGACACCTCTTCAACCCTGCACAGGTGCCAAGGCTGATGTAGGGTGATTTATTTTCCCACACACTTGCTAAAACTCCTTCAGAAGACACTACCTGTTTGTGCTGGGCATACCTTTTCTTTGGGCTTCAGAAATGAAATGTGTCTTTCTGAACAGTACCTGTCATGGAAAAAAAGACATTTAGCGTTCAAAAGGTTTCAATCAAGAGTAAATTTGGATTCTCCTTTTTGTTCTCTTTTCCACCAGGGAAAGGATACACCAAAACATTCTTTGTGTTTTACACCAAATACAATATTAGCTGTAATAAAAAATAAATTATCTCCAAAGTTTCATCATATTTTTTAAAGTTTCTGTATCTTTTGGCACTATTTTATTTTCTTTCGTGTGTGTGTGTGTGATCTGTATTAATAGTTCAAAAGGACAAAACCCTGTCCTACTTTTGCCTGCCACCCTTGCACAGAGAGACATGTCCTATTTGGCTTTAAAGGAACCTGTGGAGGCTGCTTGAGAGGAAGCTTTTAAGCAAAGTACATTTCTACTCAGAGCCCAAGGCACACAGCACTCGTCGTTACACAAGCCTCTCCCTTGCTTCCAACGCCTGTTGTTTCAACAACTCGGAGAAACCAGGTGTGTGGGACCCCCCTCACCTTCCTTGGGCACAAAAGGATTTCCATTGCTTGAAACGTAAACCTCTACCCAAGCTGGCTGCTAAAGACGGGCCGCGTGGTTTCCACGCAGCTGTAAGTGTTCGTGACGGCACTTGACGATTCGAGCCGATGAACGGGGAATGGGACACAGCGTTCGGGGCAGCTGCCGCAGCCCAGGCCAGCCCCGACCGGTGTGCGCGGTGCGGAGCAGGGACGCGGAGCAGGGACGCGGAGCAGTGTCGGCGTTGGCGGCCGTGCAGCCACACCCGCACTGCCGGGCGAGAAAATCCCTCCCCAGCCCTGCGCGGAGCCGGGGGCAGCTGCACACTGAGCCTGCGCTTCCACTCCTGTAAGTAGGTTACTGGCACCCAGGGGAGCAAGAGCCTGAAAATTAACCTATGAGTTAATCTGCTCTCTGCCCTCCTGCATTACCAAAGTGTGCAACTCCAGAAATAAATGGGAAGGGACTCTCTGGAGAGAGCAGCGTTGGCAGAAAAGCCAGCCCCAAACTTTCCAGGCTGAATTAAGCTCGACAAGATTTGTTAAATTCCTGGGCAATTAGTTCATGGCTTCAAACTTTCCTCCTGGACTCAGAGGATGCTCTAGAATGCAGGGTAATGTTTTTCTAATAGCTGCTTAAGTTTCAAAATTGAGGCTAAGGGAAAATAACAAACGTGGCAGATTGAGATGTTTGGATTGAGAATCCTAGGTATGTTCCAGCTGGAAAGCAAGGAGATTTTGGGAGCTGGATTTACAAATCCACATGTCTGTTTTATGAGGGTGCCTAATTAGAGTGCTGCAAAAATAAAGCTAACCAACTTATGTGCAGTGTTTCCCTGCACTGACGTGTCAGCAGGTTTAGCACTCAAGACTGTTAACTGATAAATCCCTTCTGTAATGTGATGTCAACAACAAACATCATTACAGCAAACATCAACAGGAGCCAGTAACACAAGTGATTTTTCTCATATTTGTGCAGTTTCATTCTGTAAATATCTCCTTTCCTTTCGCAGTCAAATAAACATCTCTAAGATGGAAGCAGAAGACAGGTGAAAACATCTCTGGTTTTGAGACTGTATTTATTTATAGGAATTTAAAATCTCTACTCCTATGTCTCTAAATTCTCTTTAATTCTGCACATATCTTACTTATGCTTTAGATTCTCTGTTTCAAAGCTACACAAGCCTGCAGAGACTCCAGGCATGTGCACTAAGCTGCATGCTCCAGAACTGCATGTCCCAGAAATGCATATGCATGAAACAAAGAACCAAACAGCAGGAAAAAGCATTTCGCTCCATTTTCTGGAATATCTACAATGAAAATAGAAGTAGGAAAGAGATCATTTTGGCAGCATCTCCATATTTATGTGGACCATGAAATGTATATCAATTCAAGGCTCTCTTACTAGTACAAGAAACATTCAGTTAACAAATGTGATGTTCTCTGGGAACCAGGCATAGAAACCACCCTAATATTAACTTTTTTAGAATTTAAGTCGTATTCTGCTGTTTTTTCCAGCACAGAAACTAACACCTCCATCTCTCTGAGCTGCTCTCTCACCACTGCAGGTACCTTCACACCACCCTTCACAGCAGAGAATGGATTAAAATACAAAATGTTATTTACTGATAGATCGGACTCAAAATCAGGGAAACAGGAGCAAAATAGAAAATTTACATTACTTTGCCCTTAACAAATGTCACTTAGTTTGATGTAACCTCAGCCTCACTAAGGAAGGGTACCTTGCCCTGAGTCAGAATAAAGGACACATCTCAAAGTGCACACAGGATTTAAAACATAAAGATTTGAGGAGTTACTGCTGAGATCTGTTCACTCTGTACAAGATCTAAATGCTGCACAAACTCCTCAGGAAGGTGATGCTCATTTCCTTGCACACACAGCCCAGCCGGGCTCTGTGGGGTTCCAGCTTTCTCTGCCTGCTCCTGCACTTAGCAAAGGACACACTCAAACATTCCCATTTGTGGATGATCACAAATGTTCTCATTGGAGCCCTATGACCACTGTCCACCACCATTACTGATCTCAAAACACCTCTACATCGTGGTCTCCGGGCTGTTTGACACTGCAAAGCACTCACAACATGAATAATGATACCTTAGCTATGCCCTCCCACTCTCCTAAATGTCACATGATTGGGAGCTAACTCATAATGCTTACAAAATACAATAAAACTGAATCACAACAAGCAGGCAAGTGACAAGTAATTAACTTAGGCAAAACTCTACATCTTTAACAGCTATCACAAAAAAGGACAGCAAGGTGATGAGGATGCCCACGGGCACCAATGCAGCTTAGCAGCAGACTGGCAAATACAGAGCAGCAGGTGTCGTGAAGATGCAGATCTGGCACTTGCACCAGGTCACAGGAAAAGCGCAGACAAAATCAGATCTCCTGCAGCATCGTTCCCACCTCATCCTGCCTCAGTAGTTTAATTTACAAGGAAATTAAACAGATTGCTCTATGTTCATGGCTAACAGGACAGAAACATTAAGTAAACGAGTGTGATTTGTGTGGGAAGAGAGGCTTCTGCAAGGAAGCCTCTCTTCAGGGAAACAGGGAGCGGATCAAGGGTGCATTCAGTTGCTTCTGTTTATTCAGTAGGGTTTGAAACATTCTTGCAGGTGGAAAACAATACCAGGCATGCATGTCTCTTGCATTTATCTATATTTGTTTAACTATTTTAAACTATTTTTTCCACACAGAATTCAGGCATATTAACTAACTATGTTATGAAAATAGAGGGTCTGATCCTAAACTATACCAACATTTTAGGGCACTGGTCTCCAAACGGGAGCATGTCCCTCAGAAAGGCCAGATGCCTATAAAGGGGAGCAGCAAAGCTGCGCCTGCGCTTTGCAGCCCTGCAGCAGCATGAGCTTGGCCTCGGCTCCGGCACACCCCAGCAGCTTCTAACAACTGGTGGTCTGGTTTTGATCCAGACAGAGGTTAAGAACTTTTACCAGGTAATTCCCCCCATCAATAATTTCCAGGCAACAACTCATAAAGGGACAGTTTTGCTAAATACAAACAATGGAAAGAGCCATAACGAAATTCATTCCAGGTCCAAGCATTTCCACAGTTTCCAAAACATCTCACAAATTCCATGGGGTGAAGAAAAGTTTCAGGTTTGAACCAAATTTAGTCTAACGACTGATGGGCTTTGGAGGTTTTACAAACCAGTAGTACACACAACATGAGAATGCAATTTCTCGAACAGATATAGCCCCACGTTTACCCTGCACAGCATTCTCCTGGGCGTGACTGGGCTGTGGGTGACACTCAGAATGACACACTGCACAGTGTTCTCTCCTTGCATTGCTGAGCAGCCACAGCAACCAGCACCTGAAGAAAGTGCACAGAGCACGCTCCTCTCCTGCGCCTCATGAACTTTTGAACTGCAAGTACTTCGCCTCCATCAATAATAAGGACAGAGGAAAGAGAAAAGACAGCATCAGCTAAAAGAAATGCAAATGTAGTCATGTAAAGTGCTATAGCTGATGGCATTGCCCAGCAAATGCCTGATTAGAAAATTCTCTTCTTTTTGCTTCGTACTTTTCTGGAGGGCTGTTTTCTGGAGACAGTGAGCCAGGGCAGCCCAGTGCTCAGTCGAAGAGGTGATTAGAAACAATGAGGTTCAGCTGTAATGTCCTTAACTCCGGCCAAGTAGAGGATGCCAAATTGCTAATGTAAATAGCCTTAAAGCCCTGGAAATGAAAGGCATTTTCCTGAAAGATCAGTCTCTAGTTGACTTTCTGTCCCAGTACCAAACCTGCTCTGCATGCAGGTCCAGTTGCTGCCTACACAAACAGGACAGGACCTTGTAGGACCAGATTTCCTTTGCAGAACTGCACATGCTTGCCTTTACCCATTGTTAAGTACATACAAATGACCACCCAGGCAGAATTTTCCTCATGCCCTAATGTAGCGCTCTTTCTAGTTGTCTGCAGCCTGGCTAATTCCATATGCACAAGACTGCAAATGAGACCTTTTGTCAGCTCCCATGTTAAAATATTAGTTAAAACAAACGCCATGTTACAGGGATTCAGCTCCACACAAGGATATGCCTTCAGTTCCTGGGGTGCCAGTATCACAGTTTGAGGTCACGTTTGACACTCCCAGCGAAGCATGTAAACCAGTGTGCCAATTCAATTACACTGGCTTGTTAGGATTAGCAGGCAACAATCCTCCCTGCACTGACACAGAAGTTTCCTGCTTCCCATTTTTAATTTTCATGCACTGCTCCTAGTTCAAATGGCAACACGGTCAACAGGTCCTTTGTGTGGATAAGAAATGCAAAGGGGTGCTGATGCTCCCCACTGCACCACAAGGCTCACCTGCATGGCATGAAACAGTTTCCCTAAGGAAAATTGTCCTTTCCCACAGATGTTTGCTGGCTCCCAACATTTTGCAGCTAACAAGAGAGAGCTAACAGCATCATCCTTCACATGGCTGTATGTACCCCACAGAGAGTAACCCTCAGCTCATGCAGTTTGATGTGCTAAATCAGGGGCCTTGCCTGAGGTTTCAGCTGATTATCAAAAAATCTATGGGGCTGAGGTGCAGCATCACTCACTAGAATAGAGCAACAGCAGCCTGGGAAAACATACCTGGGAGCGTGGCCCTGAGCTGCAGGCAGCAAAGTTAGAACAGCTGTCAAAACGTTTGAGCTGTGCTTCTGAAATCATGCTCTAACTAGGTAAATCTTGTGAACATAGCTTGTTTCATCCATATTTTCCTGCATATAAATTTGATGGGCAGAAACACTTATTTTGTCAGAGCACTAAAAGCCCCGCCTCTGATGTTCAGCACTGATCTCTGGCAGGCTGTAATTCGGCTCCCTCCTCCCAGTGACACTCTCCTGTTCCACTAAGGAGCGCTCGGTAAAACGATGCCATGGTCTCAGGGGTTTCCTAGAAACCTGCCTCCAGCAGCACAACATGTATCCTCACAGCCGTGTTCTCCATTAGCTGTCCTCAGCCACAATATAAAATGTCCTGTGCCTACTGGTTTTTACAGACTGTAGCTGTGGCCATCTACAGAAATTCTGGGCACTTCCCAACCAGCCACCCACAGAACAAATTTGGGAGAGGAGGGTTTTTGTGGAGCAAGAGAAAAGCAAACACTGATGTGTGTGAAGAGCTCTGGTTGTTGAACGTGTCAAGAAAGTAATGTTTGGATTGAGGAAAGCCAAACAGATGTAGCAGAGCTGTGCCAGGAAAGGATGGCTCTGTTACACTGTTCCTGTGTTCCTCAAAACATCCTGGTTCCACAGCCAGGCCAGCTCCTCTCCTGCCTGCCCAGCCTCAGCCTGCCTGCAAGTACCAGTTCAGCGCCCCAGGCAACTCTGCTGCCCCACGCCTGCCTGCTAGCACACAGTCCTCCCTTGCCTCCTCCAGCCCCACATCCTGCCCAAATCAGCTGTACTTTGTTCAAACTCTCCAGAGCTTCTCTACACTGAGCAGTGCTAGCAGAATTAAGGTAGAGAAACTGACCGCTATCTGTATCCTTTTCAGTCCAGATAGACGTCACCTGACAGTGACAACCACAAACACAGACTGGAGATGTCTGAGCACAGCTGCCTTCAGTTTTGACTTGCCTATTTTGAAAACATGGATGCAGTTCACACTTTTAATAATTTTCGATTTGTTAAGTACAATCCATCTTATAGTAACAATTACTCCCTTTCCCTCTGGCATCTCAAACAAATAAAAGGAGAAAAATTAAATACCTTGCTTGGAATCCTAAATATATTTTGGTTAAAAATGCTGCTGTCCTACCATACAGCTGTTACCTGCATTTCCTAGTTGTTACCCAAGGCCATTGGGCCCCTTCCTGCAGGGATGATATGAGGTGCCTAGAGCACTCTGCACCTGCTGGAAAATGCCTCTCAGAGAAATGCAGAAGGTTCATACCTTATAAATAGCCATGGTGTGAGCAGCAACAGGACACAGAGACCCTGAGTTTGAGATACTCAAATTTTCTGCATCTCTGTACCATGACATTCTCTGCGTAATGCTTTTGAATAAGAAACACAACACTTAATATAATCACCCAGCTCTGTTGCCCACTGCAATGAAGTACTCCAGCAGTCACACTTACGCATTCACATCTAAAAGTACAACAAATCACAAGCCAATTCATTTAGTTTGGAAAGTTTCAGGGAATAATTATAATTAATAACAATTCCGAATAGTGAAACATTTCAGCTAAAAAAAATCCGTATTTGAAAAATTTGTAAATCTTCAGTCTTTTTAACAAAGCTTAAATAAATACGAAATAAACTATTTGACCAGGTGTTCATAAGTGGAGAAATAAAAGATTTTTATTCTCCTCTCACATTTGACTAAAATCAGAATGACTTCACAACTTGCCTTGGTTTACCTTACACCCTGCTTTTTACTTCAATTTTTTCTTCAAAAAATTTGTACAACCCTTACTGACTCTCATTTATATATATGGTGACGTTAACAACTGTAAAGTTAGGAATTGCTCAGAACGTCTGTAATGTATTAAGTTCCAAGCTTTTCACATCTACAGCGTTAAGTATTTTCAGCTGCAAAAAATCCAACTGCTTCCTAGTGCCCATCCCAAATGTCAAATATCCAGCAATGCACACTGGAAGAGCTAGTGATGATAGGCTGGAAGATTACCAAGACTGGAAGTTAAAAGCTGGAAAGTATTTTCTGATTTACTCTTTTGAATTATTGTGGGGAAAAAATGAAACTTCAAAGCACTGGCCTGCAGAGCTGAAGTCTCTGATCACCTCTTTTCTTTGTGGTGGGATTTCACGGCTCTGCATGGACATGCTGCATGCACAGAGGCACACAGCACCCGTACCCATGGGCAGGAAATCAGCACACACATATGCTAATGCAACATAGAACACTCTGTCGTGTACTTCCCTCCATCCATTTTATTTTATTCCAAACCTCCAAGCTGTGTCTGACTGCAGCATTTCAGGCAGGAGCTGTAAGCCTGTGGGAAGCAATCAGGGACACACATAGCTTATTTTAATTTTGTCATTGCTATCCACTCTTAAGATCAGCTATTTGAGATCACTCTGCCTCACTGCCAGGAGTCACTTGAAGGCAAAGGAAGAAATTTAGAGCTAGCAACTGCATGGGAGCTGAAGAAATTTTGGCTGAACAATGGGGAAGTGGGGAATGGAAGCAGTCACGAGTCCGTAAGAGCTGGTCACCTCTAACCCCACACTCAGGTGAACTCTGGTTGGTAGGACACAGGGAAGCTGGGGGCAAACAGCTCCCTCACCTCTGATCCACCCATCACAGGTGCGTCAGCCACATGGCTGGGATGTTCGGCTGCTGTGACACCGAGCAGCCTCCCACACACCTCTCTGCACTTCAGAGAAACCAAAATGCTTCATGCAAAGAGGCATGTTCTGACAAAGACTTATTTGTCGCCACAATTTTTCCAAATTGTTTCTGATTTGTGTGCTTACATCAAACAGTCCTGTTGCCGAGTGCTGTTCTGTACACTCTCTACAAAGGTAATTCCCTCAAAAAACCTGCCTGTCAAATCCTCAGTTTTCAGTGCAGGCCGACGACCACGGACTTGACCTGCCAGGCTGCATCAGATGACAATCAGACAAGACCAGGGAGCGAAAATGAAATGTCAGTGCCAAATATTGGCTCTTGGGCACAGCCAGGAGAAACCAAGTCAGCCATTTCTTCCATTCTCTCAAGCACCTGCTCAGGTCTCTGACCAGGGTGAACAATGCTGTCCTTGTTCTAGAAGGAAAACAGGTGAGTACCAATCATCTCTATTCAGAAAACACCCAGAGCACAGTCTGAGTCTTTAGAACACATGCATTCATTCGCAATAGTGACAAGCTGTCAAGTTTCTTTGAGGAGCAGAAAGAAACGAGAGAAGGGGAGCTTTCAAAGCTTTTCTTTTGCAACAGTATGTACCGGGCAAAGTAAATAATGAGGCAGCTTCCCTGCTCAAATCTATCATCTCCATTCCACAGCCGTACTAAAAAGGGCCCATTCCTTGAAACACTACTGAATCACTTTTTCACCTTTTGAGCAGAGAAACAGGTTGTTTAGCACAGGGAACTGAAAGGGCAGTCATGACCTAGCAACCTTAGGAGCTCAGGGCAATCTGATGTTCTTATGAAGACTGTGAAGTCAAGCAGAGTTGGTTTCCTGGTAAATAAAACCACTTGAAAATACAGCTGGTCAGGCACAAAATCTGATAATTTTGGACAATAAGCCATTTCAAAATAAAGCCTAAAAAATTGGTCACTATAAAAATCACACAACTTTAAGCAAAGTGAATTTCTCGTTAGCTCTAGCAAAATTAAACAACTGTGCCAGACTCCTCTTGCTAGTCTAGTTTTGGGTGGTCTTTGATCAAAACATGGTCACTCACATTCAAGAGAGTCAGATTACCAACTGAAAGTGGTGCTGCTTGCTGCTGCTGTCGGGGTCAGAGCCTGTAGCTCTAAGTCCAACAAGATTCAGGTATTGAGAAATATTCGAGTTAAATTTCACTTTCACTGGGGGAGGTAGGGGTGAGTGCATGTTTAGAGAACAAACAAAATAACTCAGGGGTACAGAAAGCAGTCAGAACTAGAATTTCCCCTTGCTTTAGCAATCTGCTAATCCAAATGTTTCCATGGCAAATATGGAAATGGCTGATTCTAACCACAAATTTGGTCATGATTGGGTGCAGGCAGTAAAAACATTAAAAAAAATCCCTATTTCTGCACCTAGCTGAAATCTGAGAGGCATTTGTGTGTGCATTATCTGTTGTGCTGGCCCTCTGCCTTTTAGTGCTGTGGTTTTGATGGGGTTTTTTCCCCTCATTTATTGATTTATTGCTTATGTTTGCAGGAGAATATACAAGCAGCTTGATATTCTCAAGTCCACCTCAACCATCTGTCTAAGCACTAACTACTAACGCACTAAAGAGAGGACCAAACCGTCAGCTTTGTTGGCATTTGGTCCAAAATGAGCTTTGAATGTTACTTCCTGATCCCAGTACCTCAAGTCCTTGTATCTTTCGTGTTTTTAAAGTGACAATAATCCCAGATCCAGAGGGTAGATAGCATTGGAAGGGACCTCCAGTTCCCCCTTCAAGGCAGGGTTAACTACAATAGGTTGCTCAGGACTGTATTCACTTGGGTTTTGAGTACCTCTGATCTTGGAGACTCCACAGTCCCTCTGTGGGGTCTCTTCCAGTGTTCAGTCACCCTCACAGTAATTTTTTTTAATCTTATGCTCAAGCGGAATTTCTTGTATTTCAGTTTGTGCCCGTTGCCCCTTGGCCTGCCCCTGGGCACCAGGGCGAAGAGCCTGGCTCCATCAGCTCTACTCCCCTCTATCAGGTATTCATACACATTGATTAAGACTTCCCTGAGCCTCCTCCTCTGCAGGCTGGACAATCCCAGCTCCCTCAATCTCTCCCTGTATGTCAGATACTCCAACCGCTTCATATTCATCACGGTGAATATGAAGTGGACTCAGCCTTAGTAGGTCCTTATCTCTTCCATCCTGGGGAGTCCAGCACCAGATACAGCACTGTAGATGTCTCACCAGTGCTGCACAGAGGAGCATCACCTCCCTCACTCTGCTGGAGATGCTCTGCCAAGCACAGCCCAGGAGAGTACCAGCCACCTTGGCTGCTGGCTCACTGTCAGCTTATCCCCAGGGCCTCAGTCAGGCTCCACCAGCATCCCAGGAATGACGGTCTGACATACAAGTGAAGTGAACGTGGTGGAAAGAGGCATCACCTTTTAGTACGTCAACTCAGAATTCTGGAAACAGCAGACAAGAATTGCAACAGGAAACAATTCCTAATGAAATGTACAAATAATCGATGGAACTGCCCCAAACCAATCCCAAAGCAAACAGCACAAATCTCACAGACCATTCATGGACACTTCAGTGAGCAGGGAAAGCTTCTGTAGCTTTACTGATAGGATTGCAAGCCTAAAAAGCAGAAGTCTTTATCCTGCAGGACAGGGCATGTGGGTCCCAACCTACCAAGAAAAAATGCCCAATCACATTGGATTAAGTTCACATTTAAGCCAAGCAAATGACACCCTCCTCTACAAACACACAATGCTGTCCTCTCCCAGAGACAAGGGCTCATGCTTGATGGACCACTGCTCTCCACTTGACAATTTCTGTGTCACTCCTGCCTTTATTGATTCAGGCTCCCCATTTTCCTTAGAACAAGCAATTTAATCTTGTATTCTTGTCCTCTCCAGCACTGCTGCTCACAGCTGGAATAACCAAAGCCAGCCCCACTGCCAACACCCCAGACCCAGCCACAAGCAGGACATGAGGGGGAGCAGCACAGGCAGAGCCATGTCATGCACTAAAGCTGGAAGGGTTCAGCATGGGCCACTTGCGCCCATTCTGCCCTGACCCACCATGTGCTTACTGGTGTTAACTGATCTCTGGAAACTCCTCAGTTTAGACATGACCTGTTTATTTTACCTACTCTTGAAACAATGCCTGTTTTTTTGCTTTTACTTTATTACACCAGAGAATCAGAGCTTCAGACACTGGTGTGAGCTGCTCTTCTTGGAAGAGCACATACTTACCAGCCTGAGAGAGCACTTGTAGAGGTGTGGATCTAGCCCTGTTACAACTATTTCTCCAGGCCTTTGTTTTACCAGCAGTATTTAAGTACAACATAAAGTCCTGAAATGTTCTAATAAACACATAAATATAACAATTAATAAATAATAATGTGATAATCTAATAATAAACGCTTTACTCGATTAAAGACAAACTTAGCAATAGCCAATGGAGCAGCGGCACCCGGGCACCACTAGCCAGCTGCCCTCTGGCAGAGAAGTCCCCACATCAGGCTGCACCAAGAGCCATGCAGCAAACACTCGGACAAATGATCCTTTCTCTCTGCTCAACACTTGGGCAAGAACAGCCAGAGTGCTGGTGCCAATTTTGGACTCCCCAGACCAAGACAGACTTCAATATGGTAGAGTATGGTCCAGTAGAGGCCACCAGGATGGTTGAGGGCAGGAGGAGATGCTGAGGGAACATGTGGGCAGCACCAAGGAGTCAGTCCATCATGTAGCAGTGATTGACTTTGACCAACTATTTAACTCACAGACAAAGAACAATTTCAGATTGTATTCAAGCCCAGCACACATTAGTGTTTCACTGCTCACAAGGTGAAGTGCTAACAGTCAGTGTAAAACACACCAGCAAACCACACAGATAACACATCAGAACCAAGAGGAGGTAACTCTGAGAACACAGGTTTTGATAAATATAGCTGAACAACCACTGCCAGCAGGCATCAGCAAGATCGAATTTCATTGTAAAGGTAAAAATGTGTGACCAGATCCTGGATTTTTACTGCAGGTGGCCTCCAACAAAAAGCAATGGCTTGCATCCACCAGAGTGTGGAGCCAATCACAAGACAAGAAAGTTGCAGAGAATGGATATGTTCAGCCACAAATTATCTACATTTAGTGGAAATCAGCTCCAAGGTTCCTGGCAGGTGGACAAGCCACCCCTTGGTGTCACAGCAGCCACCGTGCCCAGCACATCCTGTTCAGTTCTTGTGTACTGCAGTGCCTAAACACAAATCTCCCAGCTCCACGTGTAACTCGGTGCTTAGACGGCTATACAGCTATTCTCACATTTAAGTAATATCATACATGTCCCAAACAACCATACAATCATGGGGGCATTATAATAACAGAAAGGTGAACTGCAAACCATGTACACACACTCTAATGTAAAATGCTACCCTACAAGTATCAGGAACACAGAATTTTAGTCTTGCTCACGAACTTGCCACAAACAAACCTCCTGCACAGCTCTTGCCCACTTCTGAGTGATTAATTGGTGTCTGATATTTCCTAAGACAGTTTTCAACTTAAATTGCAAGAAAATCCATACCAACTTGCAGTTCAAAAGCATATATATGAACTGAGCAACAGATCCAGTAGAAATAGAGACCTCCCTAGAAATACCAAGAGACTGTTAAATGCAGGGGTTCTGGCAGGGAATATTTCTTAATAGCACAAATATTGCTGAAGTTAGAGAGCTTTTCCTTCTGTTTCCTAAACAATGCTCCTTCTGTAAGGTATAGATGTGCCCCTGACAGTGCTTTCAACTTTCTGCTCAGCAACACCCTGGAATTTTTGAATTAAGCCTGAAGAAAACTGAGCAAAGCTCAAGCAAATACCACACAAACCAGACCTCCTGAAAAATTAGCATTTATAGGAAATATTTATGGATTTAAGGATTAAAAATCCTGTAATTGCTGCTTACTTTCTCATTCTTCATGAGCTTCTGCTTCTCTCCTTCTTTACAAAAACATCCTAATTTTTTCCCCCCTCTTGCTAATCTTTGTAAAACACAAATCATTAGTACTGCACGCTTGGTGTTGGATTACTGAATATGCAACACTGACTCTAACAATACTTCCTGAGACAGAAACCCAGAGGTATTGGGAAGAATTTGCTGTGTATCTACATTTTATTCCCTCTTCAAAGGGTTTATACAGCATGGGATTTGGAAATAAACAGGTCTCTTCTGCAAGTGCTCTGCATATGAAGCCACTGAGTTTCTCCTCCTTATACATGCCTGCATGAAGGATTACAGTATTTCGGATTCTTTTCAACCCCCAAGCCCCTTCACAGCAATTTCCTCATGCCCACATGTTTTTTCCACCACCTTGCATCCCACTCTCCTCTGCAAATTACCCCTCACAAAAACATTGCCAGGTTACTTGCAAGTGGCACATGTTCATTTTCCCCTCCCTTCCCCATGCAAATGTCTCCCATAGCAAATAAACCAAAGGGACAGGAAAAGCATAACAGGAGGTCTTACCTTTCGATGGTCTTCTTTGTTTCGTTTGTAGAGAAGAGAATGTACCCATGACAGCACCCATTGCAAAAGCTACTCGTGAGTTTTTGGGGAGGATTTATTTCGGCTGGGATTTTTTTTTATTCCTCTTACCCCACCCCTCCACTGACAGTGAACAAAATCTATGTGAAATGCCCCCAAGAACAAAACAAAACGGAGGAAGTCCAGACAAGAAAGAAAAGAAGGAAGGAGGAGGGAAAAAGCAAAGCACTGCAGCTCGGCATTCAGCAAGCGTTAAGCTTTGATGGTTTTTTTTAAGTCAACACACATGCACTGACTCACAGCCGGCTGCACTGTTATTATTCAAAACAGCTCCCCATCAAAATTTAAATGCTAGGTAGATTCCCTCAGACCACAGCTGGCAGCAGATGCATCAAAATATTTACTGGAGCACAGCCACATAAACACACAGGCTAATTCTTCCTCCCGTTCCCTTATGGCTCCAACCAGCAGCCTGTAGGTCTAGCGAGGGAGCATCAGTGCAGCTCTTCCAGTGAATACTAAACTGGAGTCCTGTAGACACGCTGAGGGTCTCAGGGGGAAGCCAGGGCTTTGGGCTGGATACCAACTCGGAATGAATGGAAATCTTCTGAGTGGGAAGCAATAGTGAGCAAGGCATCAAAGCCCCAGCTGTGCAGGCTGAGTGCTCCTGCTAATTAAGAGTCTGACAGAAAGGTAGAAAGCAGCAATCTCCAACAGTCTTCTCAAGCAGAGAAGTCAGAGGAAAATTATTAAATGCAAAGGGGGAAAACAGAAAATTTCACCACAATCCTTTTCCTTCCCATCTTTTCTCACACACCAGAAACACATGCAAGACAGTTAACTTATTTTTCTGCCAAGTATGTATGTGCATATCCTTTTCAAGGGTATGAAAACAAAACTGTTGAAACAAAACTATGCAAACACCAAGTGACTAGGAAGAGGTAGAACAATTCCCAGCATTTTTTTCAGTTCTGCCATATTTCAAAAAATCAGCTAGACAGCTGGTTATATTTCCTCAGAAAGTGAAATAGCAAGTGCTCAGGTACAGAAGGAGTTAAATACACTGAGGCAGGTCGTAGAACCCGAAGTAATTTGCTACTTCCACATGGTGACTGAGATTAGGGCAGGATCTGTGCAAATACTATATTTTTCAGAAGAAATTCACCACAGAACAAACCACCTTGGCTCGACAAGTTTCCTCAGCTTTCCTCTTACTTTGCAGAAGATTCCCACAGATGCAGGTCCCAGCTCCCCAAATGTTGGTGTCCCTAGAGGTACAACCCTGCCTTACCTGCTGCTCACCTGCTGCCAGCATCTGTTTTTGCATATACAGGTACATTTGCATCCCTAGTGTGTATCAGCAAAGAGCTTCCCATTAGTTTTTAGATGCAGAAGGCATTGCACAAAATAATTTATTTTTTCTTGTTTTGTAACTCAAATCACATCAGTTGAGCTTTTTGTAAGAAATGCCTGGGGGAAGGTACTGTTTTAAATACCCAAGTCCTAAAATGAAACACATCAGTTTGCAGGGAATTGCCCAAGACTTGGGGCACACAGGGGCCTTTGGCACAGTGTGAGGAGCCTGTCCTGGCTTGTGCAACATTCCCTGCTTTCCATCCAGCCCCCACTCCTTTTCCCAGCCTGGCCACAGCTGAGGTCCCACTGCTACTGAGGTAAACAGCTTCTCCAGCCACCCAGTTCCAGATGGGGGTCCCTCAGGCTATGCTGATCTCCACCAGGTACTGAAAAGCTATATGAGATTCTTAAGCTTTTTTTTTTTTTAAATCAAATATTTATATTTATTAATATTTTATTTGCATTTACACAATAAAATCCTACATAGACTACAGTCTGCATGTGGAAAATCACTGCTCTTGGGACTTGTGCATTCAACAAAGGCTGGAGGGTGACAAGAGGTTACAGCCAATGTCTCCAAGATGTCAAAACCGGAATCTTCAATCTAGGCAAACTGTCACTAGCAGAAGTCAAGTGTTGACAAGGTGTAAGGCCCCAAACAACTCAGTTTATGAGGTTTTTAAAAGGGTTTTTATGGTTGTTCATGTACTCTGTGTTAGACGCATGCGAGAAGTGCTGACGAGATAGTCTCAAGAGATCAAAACAACAGAAAGAACTTTACTGGCAACTTCAGAAAATTGAGGAACTTAGGCAAAAGGTTTAGTGCATCATTCAATCAACATAAAACACTTCTCAAAGAATTAACTGGGCCCATTCAACTTAGCAAACCTTTAAGCCTGTTCAATTCTAAATTACTCAAAAACTCCAAGAAGAGGGAATTAGAAGAAGGAGAAAGAGAGCAAGAAGAGATATAGAAGAAGACATACATAGCTACCAACTCCTGGGTTCCAGTGGTGTTCAGATAGAAATTCCAAGAGGAGGTAGGGTCAAGACATCTGAGTGCCTCATGCCCTGTGGCCTTAAATACCCTTTGGCCTTTCCCCCATGTGGGACTTCCGGTCATTTGGTCACTCAGGAGCTGTGTTAGGGGCTCCAGGGGATGGGTGTGGGGCATTGCCTCCAGTGTGCCACAGACTGGCCGCCACTGCTGGGCCGGGGCGTACAGGGCAGGGTACTGCCTCACCAGGGCAAGGCCTGACCTGCCCCTGCCCCCGCACACATGCATTCCAAAATGATGTCTCAAGACATCAATTTTTCCAGTCTCATACAAGGCCACTACTCCACCATTTCCTCAAGTGCCCCATCTACATGTCTTTTAAATATGTCCAGGAATGGTGACTCTCCCACTACCCTGGGCAGCCTGTGCCAGTGCTTGACCACCCTTTTGGTGAAGGAATTTTTCCTAATATCCAACCTACACCTCCCCTTGAGGCCAATTCCTCTTGTTCTATCACTTGTTACTTGGAAGAAGAGACAGACCCCACCTGCCTACAAACTCCTTACATCAAAAAGTACCTTGAAAGTAGGTGGCTTCAGGATTCCTTTTGACATCAGTTGGATCCCAGCCATGCAGAAAGAGCTCAGTCTGGGAGTGACAGGTCAGGTTGTCCATATGGTGAGACACCCAAGAAGGAAGTAATTTGGAAAGACAAAATTGCACCCCTGATGCTGCACTGTTGTTTACTTGAAACAGCATGGCGTATGAAGGCAAAGGGCAAATGTAAATATTCCGTTTTCTTTAAAACTTGAAAGAAATAAAAGATCTGTCTTGGCTGGAAATCAGTATTTACAGGTCCCTAAGAAATCATGGGAATAAGCAGTTACATACATTTTTATTTGTATGATATGACTCAAATATACAAGAATAGGGACAAGAGGAAGGACCATGTCTGTGCCTAGGCAGATGAGCACAGAATTGTAAATCCCCAGTTCAGAAGCAGACACTTTCTTTCACAGCTGAAAACCAAGACCTCAGAGGAACAGAGGCATCATAAACACTAAAAAATTAGGGTATTTGCCACAGCAGGCAGGAATTCTCTTTCCTCAAAAGATGATCATTCAAACATATCAACCTCGGAGAGAACACTTTGAGATGTAACAAGTGCTGGTGGACATCCTTTATCTGAGGAGGTGAATATTTTTCAGAGTATTTCCTTTAGAAATAAGAAGCTGCCTGAGCTCTGACTGTGATGGTGAAATGCACAGTTGTAGCTGTGTGGGTACCTAAGTCAGCATCCTGGGTAAGAGATGCTGTAAGAGGACCAAAAGTACATCAGGGAAAGGAGACACCATATTGTGCCAAACCTGACTCCAGCCCCCAGAATGGATGTGCAGCACTACAGAGCCCAACCACCACTCACTTCCCAGTGCAGGGAGAAACCCCAGCAGCACATTATGGGGCTCTCTCACAGTATGATTTAGCACAGTTTTTAAGCACTTGCTTGCATAGCTAAGGGTAGGTACTGCTTCATGATGCTTGTGCTGCCTAAATCCATCCCCTTTCCCACAAAAATTCACCCAACAGATGACTTGTGTGACCATTCCACCTGTTACTGCTAAGGAGGGGAGAGTCTCCCATGGGAAGGGGCCACAAGTGTCAGTCAGATGATGGGCAGACACATGCTAGGCATGCACAGATACAGCAAGGGGTCCATCAGGCTATGTTTGCTCCAGCAGAAGCCTGTGTACATCCTCAGCCAAGTACTGGGTACTGATCTCCTTGAGCTAGGTTAGCAGGGCAGACGTGACCCTGCTGGTCACCATTAATCCATCACTATTGTCTGCCTGTTAAACCCTGTTCCATCCTTTTACCACTGCTGTATACCATCTAAACTCTGTCTACTGACTACTAAAATCATGACCTATTACTATTCACTGATTTCTTCCTGATTTCTTTCTGCCTCATAACTCTGTACTATTGCTTTTAATAAGCATCTGTGAGACTGAAGCATCAGAGCAAAGCAGTAAGACACTGACAATGATTCTGGATGCAGCCAGAAGGCTTGGTCAGAAAAAGAAGTTTACTATTTTTGATAAATGCAAATATAGCATCTTCAATCAGGCAGTCATATCACCAGCTAGCTGATACCAGTACGGGATGGAAATCTCCCAGGAGCAAGGTCACAGGGATTGGTACAGCTCTGCACACTGATGCAGGATCAGGTCCTCTTCCCACTAAAGACAACTACTAGTGCAAATCAGGGCCAGACCACACTTGCATTGTATGTGTCCTGAATGACACATTTCTGGGATTCTTGTGGGTATACACAGGAAAGTAGAGGGGGAGGTTGTTTTTTTTCATCATCCAGGAATCTCGACTATTGCCAGGAAAACACCACCTATGTAAGCACTGTTACCATGGGATGACACTCCTGGGTTATCAGCCATCCTCTCCTGCAAGGCACATATGGCCTGCAGGACTAGCAAGGGAATGCCTCACATATATCCAGATTTTACAATTCTGGGCATTGGTGAAATTCACTCTGATGTCATTTTTTCTCTCTCAAAGTGCAGCAACGAGCACTCACATAACAGGAACACAAATAAAACTTGAAAACTGCCTGTTTACAGCAAGCCCTTATCATCCATCTACTCTGTATCTATCAGCTTTGTGTGCTTCAAGATACATTCTGCTTTGAAAGCCTAAATAGAGCTTGAAGGGACTAATTCCACTTCCCTTCTGAGTATTTTAGGAATGAAACCTTGGTCAGAGTTTCTAGGTTCTTTAGAATAAAAGATTTTAATTTTTCATATTTCATAACTAACACTTGTTTCAGGGAAGCATTTTACACTTACCCAAGGAGTGCTTCACTTTAAGGCAGAGGTGACTTTCTCCTCACCTGAGAAGGTACTCTATAGAGCAGTTTCTCTGTAAATTAAATTTCTATTAAAAAATGTAAACATGCAAAAATCTCTATAATTAAACAGAATCTTTCAGGCAGGCAACTGAGAGCATATAAGTAGCAGCCTGGGAGCTGGGGTGATGCCACTCAAGCACTGACACAGAAATGCCAGGACTGCTGCTCTCAGCTCAACTCCCCTCAGCTGCAGACTGGTCAAATATCTAAAACAGGGACCCACCAACCCCAGCCCAATTACTGCCCAGTGCTTTGGCACAAAACCACTTCCAGCCACGGTGACAAGCTGGGTGTTCTCAGCAGTACAGACAGTTACTCCTGCAATACTCTGGGCATGGATTCCTCCATGAGGGATGCCAGCCATGGGAAGCAAGAGACATGCATTTTGCACTCATGCAGAAGCACCAACACAAAATCCCCTCATAGAAGCTGCCCATGCACCAAGAGAGCTGCCCACAAGCTCTTGCCCTCTTTTCCAGTTCCCTCTGATTTATAAAGCAGTTAATGAGAAACTGAGACTTGGCTATCTGAATGAAAAAATAAAATCAAAAGCAAGCAAGAAAATAATCCTTTTCTAAGAGAATGATATGAGAGTTTCTGTTGCCTAGGAAATTTTTAACCAGTTGCTGTTCTTAGCTGTGTGTGCCAGAACATCCACTGCTGAGTGCTTTGCCTGACCCTAAGCCCAAGGTTCTGGCAGGAGCCTTCCTGAGCCACTGCCAGCTCAATTTCCAGTGTTGTTGCTTGCTTGAATGAGAAGTTAGAGAAAGCACATCCACCTCAACATGCCAGAGCACCCCAGACATTCCCCAATGTCAAAGGACTCATCCTTCACATCATCTCGGCGCTAAGGCTCCAAGCAGGAGCACTCCACACAGTGGCAGACCAACTAAGGAAGACCAAGGTGCAATGCATATTAGGAAATGAATCAAAACAGCTCCAACTGGGCATTGAAGAGAAGAAGAAATCCTCACCATCACAACTGCATGCATACAGCTTGGGATGCTGAGAAGGCTCCATAGTGCAGCCCCTCCATACTGACCCTGCAGGACTGCAGGAAGCAGGAAAAGAGGCAGGCTCACCACTCCTCTTGCAGTACTAATCATAATTTTCCTTTATTTCCCTGCTATTATTAAAAATAAAAATAACTTTGATTAGACTGCTCAGGTTGCAACTACACTAACCAATGCATTTAAGGTAGGTTTCTTTACTGCAAATATGTATCACTAACTTACTGAAATCAGCTCAGTTCAAAGCAGGAAGATTGACAGCTAAATCCATCTGCCAAGCAAACACACAGAGCTCCTGCAAAGACCTACAGGGATAAATGAAAGCAGCATGGGGCAATCTGCTCTGCCCTTGGAACCAGCTTGATCACAGAGACACCCAGATGAGGTGGGTTTTTGCTGGTCTATACCTGCAAAAAGTGTCTGGGGATCTTGGTGGGCCATCATTTACCTTTTTGTCAATTGGTATCACCCAACCCAGACTTACCTGGTTTGCCTACTCTAGGTTTTCACTAAGTCAAAATTCACCATACATATATTGTTTTTCCAGCAGCTACTTTTTGGAAATGTTTCTTCCATAAAAGCAACAACAATCAAGAACCTAATTTCATCCTCTTTTTCTCCGCTCATGACCTGTTATAATAAACGGGGATGTTTTCAAAGGTATCTTTTGCTCTCTGTAAGGACAACACAGCAGAACAGGAGCCATCAAAAGATTCATTACTGCACCTTTGCAGGCCCAAAGCAAATTCTCAGGCTTTGTCAGACTCCAAAGGCTAGAGGTCCTCCTTTCCATTTTGATGGAAATATATTTTTCATTTCATGAAAGCTGGTGAATAACAATGCTCAGAAAACAGATGGAGTAGATGAGACTTTAAGCTGTGGGATCATCTAGATTCTTATTTAACTAAGGCAGGGACAATATTAGAGTGTTGGAAAGCCACATACCTTCCAGGCTATAGCAAATACAGCTATGCAAAGCCAAAGTAAATACAACAGTCACTTCATGCCACCAAACAAGGAACAAAAACCCAGGTGGTGAGGTCTGAGCAATAAGGGGTGCGCCTTCTCTTTAACATCCCGAGGAGGAGAGCAGAAAAATGGAGCTGGAATTTTGCATCCTATTCTCAGAGCAAGTAGTCAAACACTGGTATCCTGAACCCAAGATCAGATGTTCCTGTGCAGCCCTGGCCCTCCTTGCAAATACCAAAGCAGTCTCCACTGCAGCTGTACACGGGTATGCATGGACATACACATTTATGTACTTTAAGGAAATTAAATGAAAAAAGAACAAGGGACTGTTCAACCTATGTGACACAATATAATGAGAGCTGAAAATAAAACTACATTTTTGTCTGCTGGTTCTTCTTTGTTATAATAATAAAACTGGGGAAATCTACACAGAGCAGCCCTAATGTTTGCCCTAGGGATGTCACACTCAGACAGCTGAGAGCTCGGGAAGGGAATACTTCATATTTCTAGTGACAACTTCAACAAAACACAAGGTAGATACTGTTTTATATCTTTGGTTGGAGTATTTCTTCTGTAAACAGGGGGACACTGATTCCAGATAAAAAGCTGAAAGAATAGGAGAGACAAAAAACCCAGGCAAAGCACTTGCCCAAAGGGTAGCATGGAGAAATGCCTGATGGAGAGGGGGCATGCTGCAGGACCAGTGAGCACAGCAGTCCTGGCACATGGTTGTCCTGGCACATGGTTGTCCTGGCACACCACTGCCAGTGGGAGTGAATGACAACAGACAGGCAGCAGGACACTGTGCTAAACTATGTAAAGTTGACAAGAAGAAACGTCAGCAAGGCAGAAGGCTAGAGAGGCAGGAGACGATCAGAAAAGACTGCCAGCACTGCTGTGACAAAATACAAAGGAAGGTGGCGAACAACAGTGATATGAACCCATCTGGAGAAAGGAGAGAGCTGAGCAGAGTCCAGGAAGCAGGAAGAAGGAAATGGCTGTGGACACTCCAAAACACAAGGCTTTGGCAAGGAAGTTGTCAGTAAAAGGTGTGATTTAGTGATAAGGAAACATAAAAACTGGAAGAATTTCATAACAGCATTCAGATGGGAGGGGAAGGACAGGGGTAGGTTCTGAAACCAGGCTATTGAGCCAGCACTCAGAGTAAGAGCGTGTCTGTCACAACCAAAGACACTTGAGAGGAGGCTTCATGTAGCGGAATCAAGAACTGCAATCTTTGGTTCTCAAGATGCCATTACAGTGATGCCTGAGGAGGAAAAAGCTCACGTTTCAGTAATGAAAAACTGTCTATTACCCCATGAAATCTGTTTGCATATTGTGCCAAGTGAAGCCCTACCTTTCAAAATTATCAAATCCATGCATGAGGAACTTCAAGACAGTTTGAAGTAGAAAACCCTGAGGAACTGTCAGGCCACAGAGAAGGCTGAGAACCAGGACACCACAGTGCTGGACTGTGGAAACCACACCAGAAAGAGTTAATGTCATTTGAAAAGCAGTATATGGATATGCATGTAATGTGTTAAGGCATCTCTCACATACAGAATGAATGAATGGGTTTTTAAGGGAATTTTGACAGATAGTGAGACAGTAATAGAAGATGCCAAAAGCCTTTTCCCTTTGCATGAAGAAAGGCCAGGGCAGATGCTGCATCACATCATGTATGTATATCATGTATCACAAAGCCTGATCAAGACTGGCCTGTGTAAGGGGAATATGATAACCTGGCTGCCAGGTGGGCATTTATTCCCAATCTCTGTGATAGCACTGACTGCCACCATAGCAATAGTCACAAAATAGGCACTTGGCTGCTAAAAACACCACAGGGAACATCAAGCAGCCAGCACTGAGTACCAGGTACGTGCACAAACCCAAAGCTTGGTAAATCACCTTTTCACCTTCATACATAAGCATTTCTATCACATCACAGCCTCCCTGAACATTACAGACAAGTATACAGCTAAATTCACAGGCTCAGAGTGAGGCATGTTGTGACCAAGCACACAGAAGGATCCCAGGGAACACATCTGGTCACGTGTGTGATGACAAGGACATCTCTCCCAACTGCTGAGTGTGGCATGTACTTCCTCCCTTGCTCATACACCCAGCGTCAGCTCAGCACTGTTGGAACTTACAGACTAAGCAAGCTGAGTGACAGACAGGAATTCAGTGGTGGTTTGTTCCAAGAAGCATTAAAGAGAATATATCAAAGCTGTATAAAGAATGTGAACACTGAATGTCAATCCAGGTTAACAGCCAGCTTCATTTCTGTCTTGTAATAATGGTCAGAGGCCTCACTGAGAAAGAAAAGGCAGTTTTTAATTATTTGGTATTTCCATGGATGACTACTTTAGGGAGGAGAAAAGAGTAGAGAAGACATCCAGATGATCTCGAATCTCTCCTTTCCTTTTGCTTTAGTGCACTTGACAGAAATGGGCCCAACTAACTACATACAATTCAGGTCACTGAGCAGATGCACAAACCTCTGGGTAACTAATGTGGACAGTTAACCAGCTGTTTTTTCACATCTCATTTCTCACTATAGGGCCTTGTAAAAGAGAACAGAAGCAGCCATTAGACACCCCTAGGTAAGTTCAGCTAGTGCCAAGTTAAATCACATCAGGCAAAACATATGCTAAATAAGAATATATTCTGTTTGTACATTTAATCATAGAATCTTTTAGGTTGGAAAAGCCCTCTAAGATAATCAAGTCCAACCGTTATCCAACACTGCCGAGTCTACCACTAAACCTTGTCCCCAAGTACCACATCCACATGTCTTTTAAACAGTTCCAGGGACTGTGACTCCATCACTTCCCTGGGCAGCCTGTGACAGGGCTTAACAGTACTTTCAGTGAAGAAATTTTCCTTGACATCCAATCTAAACCTCTCCTGGTGCAACTTGAGGCTGTTTCCTCTTGTTCCGTCACTACAATCTGGGAGCATAGCCTGACCCTCACCTGCCTCTGATCTCCTGTCAGGGAGTTGTAGAGAGTGAGACACTGCCCCTGCACCTCCTTTTCTCCAGGCTGAGCCTCCTGAGTTGCCTCATCTGCTCCTCATCAGACCTGTGCTTCAGACACTTCCCCAGCTCCATGGTCCTTCTCTGGACATGCTTCAGCTCCTTGATGTCCTTTTTGTCATGAAGGGCCCAAAACTGACCTCAGGATTCAAGGAATGGCCTCACCAGTGCCCAGGGCGGGGGATGGTCACTGCCCTGGTCCTGCTGGCCACACTATTGCTGGTATAAGCTGGGGTAGTGTTGACCTTCCTGGCCACCCGAGAAAGTAATTGGTACTGTTTCATTCTGAATGTGCAAGGAACGCACGCCAGGCATGAACACTCACTTCCCTAGTCAGGTCTTGCTAGAAGGTGCTCTAGAGAAGTCAGAATTTTTAGTTATCATTAATAGCATTATGCTTTAGGTGAAATGATGCACAACACTAATTGTATCATTTCTTAAATTAAGCACAGCTTTCTTAATGAGGATTCATAATTTTATGTTTATGTTTTATGCTATCATCTTTCATGCTGGAAAAAAAAGGTAATATTATTCCGGTAAAATGTTTGCTGTTGAAGCTGGTTAAAATGGTTAACAATGCCTTAACATAGAGATTACCTTGGCAAGCTTCCTTAAAATAAGCATTAAGTAAGTAAGCACCCACATCTCCCAAATGTCTTGCACACCAAACACCCAGGTTGATGTCTCCCTGAATTTTCCATCCTGCAAATGCACATCTCCTGATGCTCTGCCTGTAAACCTGCCTGCAGTAAATTCAGAGCTTGGTTCTGACACAAAGGCGCACCTCAGTACATTAGCATCAGTCTAGCAGATCGCCTGGGAATATTTTGCTTTGTCGTTATTGTGTATTGAACTACACTACATCTGTGCAGGATGGAGCAGACTTTGCTGCAGAGTGGACATAAACAGGCTTTGAAGTTCAGACGTGGCACCTGCCCTGAATATCCAACCAAAACCAGATTGTACCTGATACCTCGGTATAGCTACAGCAATTCCAGACAAAAGCAAGCTTAGGAAGGGCAGTTGTTTATCAGTTATCTATGAAACAATCACGGGAAATTCCATCATCCCTATGGAAACCACAAGGTCTGTGACACTACTGCCAGCAGTCAGTACACTGAAGTCATTCACCAAATTAAAACAAAGACTAGATTGTACCATAAAGCTCATCACTACAGCATACATATACAAGTAATGTAAATTAAGTGGGATTGGGGATGACTAAGAAAGTAGTGTAACAGGGTGATCTACAAACTGAAACCTCCTTACCAGGAGACCCATGGGACAAAACAAGGTTTGTTCTACACTGGATTTCACAAAAAGAAATAATTTCAGGTAGCTTCCAAGCTGTTAAAATAACTGACATTTCCAATAAATGTTTTCAGGACTTACGAAGTCCTGAAATCTTAATGGGAGCCAAATCCAACCTTCCTCTGACCAAAGGAAAACAGCATTCTTTTTGGGAAAAAAGGTTTGGAAAAAAAATCTGTTTCTTAAGCCAGTTTTTATCTAGATTCAGCTGCATTCTTATATGGCAGAAGTATGTAGAGCTACAAAGATATGACGTGAAAAATACACTGGTAAGACACTCAAAAATCTTGACATATCTGGAGATTTTTGCATTTTGCATAGCGTCACATCTTTTGGGGAATAACTGCAGTGTCTCTGTAATATGAGTCTGTCAGCAGTACCAGTGAGTATTTCCATCTATAACTCCATTTTAACTTCATTTTTGTGAGAGAACTCACGTTAAGGTCACAGCAGATGAAGAATGCTTCTAATAAAAGGGATATATGCTATTCCTCCCATGCTAGCTGGTGGACTGAATTACTACTGTTACAATTATATAATAACTTTTATCTTGCTGCTGAAGTGCTCCCCAAATCATATTATTGGTGGCAGATATTATCAAATTCTGTTCAATACACCAATCCAGATACTCTCTGGAGTTAATAACTAATTAAAAATACTCCATTTCAAGATGTACCAATGGAAGGGTGGAGACGGCTCTGAGACACATTGTGGCACTACTTCCAGTGCTGGCAACACACTAATGTGTGCAATAACCCCAACGAAAGCAAACACAAATGCATAAATTCAGATCAGAATGTCTGCACTACTTTTAATTTACTTATTTGACGGTATCGTCAAGACTGAGCATCAACTTTTTGGAATATCTCATCTTCAAGTGTGAGTTCCAGGCAAAGCTGGATGGGGCTTGGAGCAACCTGTCCAGTGAAAGGTGTCCCAGCCCATGGCAGGGGGTAGGAACAAGATGGCCTTTAAGGCCCCTTCCAATCCAAACCTTCTATAGAATATGATTCTGTGGGTTGAACAAGCCATGCTTATCTCTCAGGCACAGAAGTGCTGACAGGGAAGCAGCCTCCCTGCTGTGCTACCGGGGCCAAACCCTCAGCTGCAGGAAGGAGCAGCGCACCACGCACTTCAGGGAGCCTGGCCAATTTCACATACACACAGGGGTCAGTCAAATGTTCACACATCGCATGCACAGTCCCCAAACCAAAGTATATGGACAAAAGGAACAAAATTAGTCTCTTGTCTATCGAGCACTTTTCACACATACAGAAAATGCATCGTTTTTGCTGTTTCCCCCTCCTCTATCGGCATCCAGAACATATTTTCAGAAGTCAAAAAAGTTGAGCCATACTTAGATTAGTGCATGTAGTATACAAATTCTGTTCCTTGCTACAGGAGATTTATTTTGACCCACAGACCACATGGACACCGAGACAGGGCATTCATCTTTTTTGGGCAAACCAAGTATCTACCACAGCAAACACAGGGTTACTGGCTGCTGTCTGACCTGTTTGGATTTCTTGTGGGGCAGTCAGTGTTTTACTCATATACTGGAAAATGGGTGATTGATTAACATTCCCACAGATCCCTCCTCAGTAAAACCCTGCTGCTAACCTGCACAGAGTGGGAATTTTTTCATCGTCGTAGAGGAGCAGGGTGTCACTGGGGGTGCCTCTCAGCAAAAGCAAAGCTACACAAACCACTGCCTTACCATGGAGCTCAGATTAACTACCTAGACAACTACAGATTGGCAATTTTTGCATGAAGCTAATCAATAACTACTGAGAAGTTACATGCAGATCAGTAATTCCAGTCAGCTCTTGTTTTCTTTTCAGATTCCCTCCAGTTGGCTTCCACAGCAGACTTACTCCTTGGTTCAGAATTCATTCTTGCCAAAGCAGCAACAGCAAAAACATTAATAGCCAATTCACATGAAACAAATCTTCTGTAATCTTCTCTCATGAAGATTGTCAGCAAGATTTCATTAATCCAGTGGAAAAAGCCCTGGAATAAAGCAGCCCTGAGGAACTTACAGGATTCAAGTTGGCCCAGAGGTGGGCAGAGGGCTTTGCAGGGCTCCAGAGTAGAGGAGCACCTACCAATGCTGCTCTGCCTGTACCTTTACCCTCCCTAATTTACAGAAGCCCCTGGATGCAGCAACCCACCCCCCCAGCATAGCCACAAATTGCAAGTAAGTTTGTGTATGAACGGGGGCATAGAGAGACAGGCAGATGTCAGGTTTAAGCTAAAGCTGCAAACCCTAACGTGACAAACACAGAACAGCATTATCCATGAAGTCATTTTCCCCTATGACATTCAGACTATAGTACCATTTCAAAACCTAAAATACATATTATTTTCTCTTTAATGAGTCTAAATGAGAAACACTAATATTGCCCTGACCTTTCACATGAAAAAATAAAAAACCCTCCAAATTCACTGAACAACAACAGAGAAAAAAATGGGAATGAGAGTTCACTGTTTCTAATCTTAGTGGAGTCACTCGCTTCACTTGTGCAAGATACAGAAGTAAAAACACACAAATAAAATTATTTGTCCCTGCTGTGGGTATGTAAATCTAAGACTCACCTGACCTCTTACAATAAATCATCTACTGGAGTGCTCTGACCTTTCCCAGCCTTCTAATATGGGCCTGGCAATCTAAACAAAACAGTGTCCTGCAATAACTAGGAATTATTGCCAATGACTTGGGAAGAGATGGAAAAAATAGGAGTAAAAAGAAAAGAAATTCTTGTTGCACCAGGATCAGCCCTACTCTACCAGGCTAAATTCTGAGGAAAGCCACAATGACAATTTCATAAATTGCTGAAATTTGAGAAAGTGTTACACAAAAATTGAGCATATTCTCTATTTTTTTTGGCACAAAACTTTAAAATTCACTCTAAAAATACATTAGTGGGAACAAAATTATTTCCTGAGTCTCCTGGTTATTTTTCTCCTTGCTGCCATTTACCTGAAGACTCAGATTCCAAACTGAAATTCAGATTATGCTTTGTCAAATACTTAAAATGTACCTAAACACATGTATAGCCATTGTTCTAGAAACTGGAGATAGAGAAATACATGTATACATCCAGCTGCAGGCTCACCCTTGTAAGCAGAGCTCTGGCACAAGTGCTCACAGCTCCAGACAGTGAGCATAGGTCAGCTCACACGACTTCGTGTTCCCAGTGTTGCCCAACATCCACGCGGGAGGTCAGCTCCCACTCCAAAAGGCCAGAAGGAGCTGTCTTAAGCTGAGGTAGAAGTTTAACCTTGCTAGCCGTGGCTCTGAACAATGAACAGATCCTAGAGGCACTTCTTCCAGCACTGAGCTGATACTGAAGAAGGGCTTGTGCCAGGGCTAAGCCTGAGCTAGTGCTGGAATTCTCCATTTGAAGTAAGAGCCAAGTCAAAAGGGGCTCTGTCACTCATGTCTGATTCACAAGTCAGCTTCATGGGATAGATGTTTTAAAGCAGCAGGAAAAAAATTAATAAAATGAAAAGCATTCCTGATAATTTCATTTCTTTTTACCTTAGCAAATACACAAACCTTTCTGCCAGTAAATCCATGCTTCTTTGAGAACTGATGCACTGTAAATCTACAACCCAGGACTTGTGTTCTGGTTGTTATAGAGCCATTCAAAAGCAATTTCTCTGTTGCTGCTTTATTATCAATATTTATTACAATTATTTTTCATACCTTCCTGTCACAGGCAAAATAGCTGTGCCTAGCATTTAAATTACACCATTCAACAACCTTGTTTATGCAAATTGATACTTAATATATTAACGAGGCATGGATTAGCATAAGTATTCACACATGAAAATGACTGGTCCAGACAGCACCAAGGAGATCAGTGGCAACATATGCATTTGAAATTGTTCCATCAGTACACCCACTTGAACATTAGTAACATTTTTAAAGGAATGTCACATATAAAATACGCTGTGCCATGTCATAGATAAACCTGAGAAGGCACTTGCTGCTCTGGTGATGAGCAACAAATCTCTCCACTGGATGACTGAATGAAGTTACAGAGATTCATGGCCTACAAGAATAGAGGACTAACTATGGCTGAGAAAAGCTGTTTCCTACAAAGAGCTTATATGCCCTGACTCTGCAAGATGCTCAACACAGCTCAGAAGCTGGGAATGGAAGGTGTCCAGCTCTAGAAAACAAACTCCATAAGCAAACAAACCATTACAAGCAGCAAACTTGAAACAATTTTAGAGAAATTCTACTTGTGGATAAATATTCTGTATTTCACATGCACCAAATCTTTCCTCAGCATCCAAATATCTGACACTAGCTTTATCTTGTGCTGAATCTAGAGGATGAGGTCTAATGCTACCTCATATCCATATTGCCAGTGTTCACTGTGCCTCAGTTGCACCCTATGTCCAAGGTCAGACAGCAATGAAACTGGAACTCAACAGGTTCCAAAGCAGCTGAAGGAAGGAGCTGAGCTGCAGGGCATCACATGGGATGATGAGCAAGATGAATAAATAATTGAGAGGTTTGTTACAGGCTTTGCCTTCAGTCTCACAGTCAGCTTTGCCCACAAATGTAAAAATACCTGAAATACTGAATTAGGGTACAGAGGGTGAGCACACACACAGAGTCAAAGAAAAATCTTACTACATTATTTGATCCTTGGGCTGCTTGAAGTTAATAAAGCATCACTTCACCAAAGTTGTCTTCCTGGAACACTGGGAGGCATCACAGGCTCATTACATTTTGGATGATCTTGAGTGAGCAAAATTTCATCCAGCATTTCCTCTCCTCCTCATGGCAGGTTTCTATCAAGGTGATGTCTGACCTCCACCTTGCCAGGTGAGCACTGAGGCTGAGAACTCATCAAATCTGAGAAATGTCTGCTGCTTTTGTCAATAAATTGCTTCTTGAAGTCCTGCTGAATTTTTCAGGGACCTCTTGTTCCTTTGGTGCCTGAAAAAATTTCAAGCTTTTTAACTTTTTCTTCAGTATTTTCTCCCTGCAGCTTTGCTTTGCAGCCTTCTCCTACACTGCACTCAGTCTTGCTCTTTGATCTTCTGATCCTTTTTGTAATTGCATCTGATGCCTTCACTCACCCAAACCCTCCCAAAGTCCTTTTGGGAGGCTGAATTTGAAGGATTGCCAGGCAGAAACGCATCACTTTCCAGTGAATACAGTCTTGACCAGCAGTAAAGCTGCACGAGCCCATACTTTCCAGCCTGACTGCAAATGTAATTAAATATTCACTCTCACGTTCTGTTTAATGATGGTAACTCCAAAGAATTCAGAGTTATTTTGGTTGTTGTATTTTCTAATTTATTCCCTTCGGAGGTGGAAAGATTTGAACTAGATGTTCTATCACAGCTTCATCGCTATCTGGAGGTAGATAATATGCAACTTCAGATGTATCACAGTTGTTCACTACAATTAATACTTCCTTTTCCTTTTTTTTGCCATTAATAAAACTTTCCCACAGCCTAGTTAAGTGCTGCAGCCTGTATTTATTCTATCACTGATGAGTTATTGAAAAAACCACTACAGCAGACCAACATAACTGGTCTTTTCTATAGCATTAGAACTTACTGCTAAATTCCAAAGCATTTGTATTTGTTTATTATGAGTTAAAGACTTTTCCAGGTCCAGGAATGCTGGGATCAACACATCCAATAGAACAACCTTGCTATTGCACAAGGGTTGTTAACTTCGCTTACACGTTTTTAAAGTTGTTACTTGCTTTCTGTCCAACTTGCCTTTCAGTGAAGCAGGCCTCGCTTGGGTTACTACTCACATCACTTACCCAGCCCAAGCTGAAAGTCTGAACAAGCAAATCACAGACATGACCTTGCTTTCTTCACTGCACAAATGACAACAACAAAGCCTGCCATGTTTACAAAACAAAGCTCGCATTTCTCTCTGTGATAATCTGTCGTGAAGTACAAAACACTTCATCTAACCTCATGATATCATTCTGCTAGCCTAGACAGGTTGTCTCTTCTATGCTTTTGTCTTTATGGCATCAGCTTTTAGCCACGTAAAAACCCCTTTAGCTTATTAAATATTACCAGATGTAAAACAATAGCTCAGGACAGCTTTTTGGAGACTCAGCTGTACCAGAAGCTCAGGTGAGGGGGATGGAGCAGCCATCATCAGAAGCACACTGCCAGCAGGCCCTCGACTTTCTGAGACCCACGGATCATGCTCTACTTCAGGTTCAATTCTGTGGGAGCATTTTGTACAGAACTCCTGTTGAGGTGGGATACTTAGGACTCTGGACATCAGTTTGTTTTTAACCTTTTAATCTTAATGTTCTAACCTTTTAATCTGTTTTCAGAGGGTAAGGGAAGTCCCAAGATCTGTCACTTTCATAGTAAAAGACCTACTAAAAGGAAGGCAGGAGCATCCACCGCATACAGTAAATGCTGACGGAAACCCTTGTGCTGGTGGCATAAGGGTGCAACACAAACATGCTCTCTAAGACTGTACCAGCCAACCTTCCTGGGGTTGTTGGATCCCACTGGCATCTTCCTAGACATGATTAGGCAGCAAGCAGCCTAGACCTGCATTTTCAACTGATGCATCATGAACCCAATATTCACCAATAGCCTTGGTTCTAGAATCCAGTTGAAAACTCCTGAAAAGCAAATCTGAAGATGTTCACTGATATAAAACAGTAACAAATATTTCAGACTAGTAGGAGCTGAGGATTAACAAAGCCTAACACTGGTGCAGTGCAGCTCTGATGCATTATCAACCTCCCAAACAAGTAAAGCTGCATATCCATCCATTCATCCATCTAACACTGAATTATCCCTTAAAAAAACCCCCCAAAACATCAGACCTACAGAAAATTTTGTCTCCCTGAACAGGGCTTGCAAGACAAGGTAGAAGCAAACTGCAATGCCAACAGGGTATGACTAACAACTAAATAATCACATCTCAGAGCAAAGCCTAAGCAAAGAAATCTGGAAATCCACCAATTCTGAAAATGCTGGTAGCCAAAAAAAGTGGGCATTGCAAATTTTATTCTGTACTTATATCAGAGACTTTGGACAGTACAATTAGCTTGAGTGTAGGGCATACTTTTGTGGGTGAGATATCAACAGAAACCACCTCGCAGTCTTAGACAAGGACTCTGAAATGTGCTGTGTTCTTCCTCACTGACATTACTGCATCTCATTCTTCTCAGGAGAGCAGTATTCATCAGTAAAACATATGACTTTGTCCCAGCTAATGCTGGGACATTTCTCAAAGTCAGCCATATTTGCAAACAGTCTGTGAATTTAGCTAGCATTACAAAAAATTTCACCCAAGATATTGCAATATGTCACTAATGTCCTATTAATAAATATCCTGACATGGTTACTTTCTTTTACTTCTTAAATTTAGTCTATGCTGGTACAAGGTGCCGAAGTGCCGTGCACATACAGGAACAGTGGAACAGCATAGGATATTGCTGAGTCTGACACATTTATCTCAAAATAACTCTCGATAGACATCAAAACACTTTAGAACCAGAATGACGACGACAAAAGCTATAGCATTTGTATTTGATATGGTAACTCAGTGTAAAATTCAGGAGAACTCACACTACTTAGCCCACAGCCTAGCTGCAAACTGCAGCCACAGCTCTGCTAAAGACATTTCTGTCCTTCATCCCTTTGCCCCAAATTCCCCTCTCCTTTCTGGCCACGGGTATTTCTGTGGCAAGGCTCTGCAAGGCACTGCCCAGTTCCAGTGATCTAACATGAGTGCACTGCACAAGGACAGCCTTGGGCCCTGATACAGCCTGAATATTATTTTTATGTAGCTTCTTCTCTGTAATTATCAAAATGTCAGCTCAAAATTGCATGGCAGAATTTCAATTCATTTTTAGTTCTGTGGAAGACGACTGTGGCTTTTTAAAAGTTCACTTGATATCAAAACAGCCTAGAAAGACCAAATGTAATTAAAATCTTCTTGTGATTATTAGAAGTTTAATCACCAGCAGCCAGTGAAAGAAGCTGCAAATAACACCTTCACTGCCATCAGAAAAACAACTCAGCTGCTCCTGGCACCTAGAGCTGACCTCGGGTTTGATAACGTCTGTACTTTCACAAGTTACTTATTATGGCTATAAGCACATGGAGATACCACCAGCTGCCCAAAAGTCCACCATAAAGCACAAGAAAAAAACTATGTCTAGCTTTTAACATTGATTTATGTATTTCCAGAGAATTCCTCATCAGGTGTTTGTACTCAAAACAAAGTTTTCAACTCGCATAGAAACTACCGTAACTGATGCTGCTCCAGACAGGGGTTTGCAACTAGCCAGCAACAGACTTACATGTTACACAGGCATGACGTATCTCTCTAGCTCCTCTTTCGTAATAAAGATTGAAAGGTGACTGCATGGGCCTCATTATTGTTTTCAAGTTATGTAGAAACATTTCTAGTAAAGCAGTAACTCAATAAAGATAGAAATAAAACATGTTATGCTTTTTCCATTTGTAAAAAGAAAGGAAAACACAACCAGTAATTGCACCATGTAAGCTTCAATAAACAAAAAACAAGCTCCATGTGCAGTACATGAATGAAGCATGTCAGGCTGTATCATCCAACTGTTATAAAATACAGTTTCATTTCCCCCTCCGCCCCTGATTTTTATGTGAGCATGCAGAGCATACACAGTGCCTTGCGGTATCAGTTAATAATCTGTTCAGAAAAGGATATTTTCAGGAACAGCTCCCAGAATTACAGTGGCTTTTTCATGGTTATAACACACAGAAATAGAGTACTTAAACTGCAGTGAGACACCCACTGACAGCATTTCTATCTCCAAGCTTTCTGCTCCGTCTTCAATGTTACATGTGATAACCTTCCTTCAGAAATACTTTCTCTTTTCTTAGAATGAAACAGTTTTTAGTAGATACTCCTCTTGTTTTTCTCATGGTCACTGATAACGTCTCTCTCTTCAGTGGGGTTTCAATGCCTTCCAATTTAATACCGCCTGCAAATTTCATTAGTGTCCTGTATAACAGATCTTCCCAATCAGCAACAAACTTGAATTAAGCCCTGCAATTGATTCTGGAAGCTCTCCACCATGCCACCTTTTCCTCCCATGTCACTGTGCTCCCTTTGTGTCACATCTTTCAGCCAGCCAGCCACACTGCCATGGTCCTACTTCAGGTCAACTATGACTTTTAATGGAAATCTGAATGAGGAAATATCAACTGAATTATTACAATCCAAATCTATCACAGTAGATGCATTCTCTTAATCCACTGAAGCATTTACAATAATAATTGGGTAAAAGTAAATTGGTCAAGATCATTCATAGATAAAACCTTGAGACAGAGCACTGGAGAGAGGTGTCTGAAGAGAGGAAATATTTTTTAAAAATTGAATGCAATCCAGCTAAACTACTTCAACAGTAATCGCTTAATCAGCTACGCTAGACTAATTATCAATTAAAATAAAGAAATAAGAGGGAGACAACTATTGTTAATCAGACCACTACATGGAGACTCAGGGTGGATCTGGGGAAACTGTTCCTCTGGTTCAAGCAGTGGGCACAGCAGCCAGTGCAGAGGCTACTGAACAGGCTTTGATGATGGAAAGTCCAGAGCAAGTAACCTCCCAATTCACTACTTGTACATAAACCCAGTATGTGGAGCCTTTTGTCATTGTCTAGAGAGATCCGTGTTTGACCCTGAGCATCCCATTTAATTTCTTCAGGGCTCATTTGCATCCCAGTTGTTTTACACATCACAGGTTGTGATGCTTAATGATGGAGCTGATCCTCATTGTGTGCGACACGTAGGCTCTGAGTACACCGGGCAAACGAGGGATACACGCAGTGAGTAAAAAAGCCAGCTCAGGCATGGCCCAGCACAAACGCACCAAACTGAGGTCTGACAATTCAGCTGCGTTTGCACACCTTGCACCAAGAACCATTTCTGCTGGAAACACACAGCCACAGAACTCTTACCTGAGCTGCACTGATGGCCAAGCACAGCACAGAGGTGATGGCCAGCAGCAGTGTGGCCCCAGGGAGCCTTTCATCTCCCAAGCCCTTGTTTAAGAGTGGGCTTCACCTATTCTCATGATGCTGCAGTTGATTTCCAACATGCACCATGACCACAAGTGTTAAGAGACTTACAGAGGTTCCTTACGATTATCCACATTTCACAAACAACCTAAACCATTTAAAAGAAAATTTCCAAAATATGGGCAGTCCCACAACATGGTCTCAAAACACCAAAGCAGCAGTGTTGTGAGGCTCCAAGCTCAAAGACACTGCAAAGGGAAACTTACTCTTGCCACATACAGAAACCCTAACTCTGAACTCCTTAAAGTTCTGCATTGCCCTATTGTGCAACAAGCATTTAATAAATGTTATTTTACAATTCTCCGCTTATTTTCAGTACTTAAAAAAGCACATCTTGCTCTAATGTGTTCTGCTTTCACTTAGAGCTAGCACTTTAGGAAAGTGCTAGAAGTACTGAATAGCAAACATCAAACAACATCTAAAGATAAGTAGTATCCAGGCTGTTAAAATATGCTAACAAATAGTTTTGCATCAGTTTCCACAGAAGCTTGACTTAGGTTTTGAAATACATCAGTATGCATCCTACACTGGTATTACCAAAGTCTTAAAACCATCAGAATTCAGGGAAGACATATAGTCAGCTGCTCATATTAATCAGTTATGACCTGACTTGGATGTAATCCAGGCTTCTGTTATTTACTACTGACATATGCTTAATCAATTTTTTTCCTACCATTTCTGCCTGATTTGTAAGGACTCTAACAAGAATATTAAACACAAGACATTAAATTTATTTTTACTTGATTACATTATCTTATTTAAGAATTCTATTTGGATTAATACAAGGAAATCTATTGCCTTGCAGCTCTGAAAAGTTTATGGGAAATGACTGGATATAAAAAGACTTTTCTTCAAAAAGCAGTATTTGCGTAGAGACAGCTCGAGCAATGCCTGTTGGGCAAGCTTCACATTTCACTACTCAGGCAGGTAATCAAACCATAAGGCTCAGGTATGTAATGCGCTTCAAGCTCAAGCACCTGCAAAACAACACTGTTGCCATCGTGCTGCCAGCCCAGCAGCACCTTTTTCTCTCACATGTGCGCTGCTCAGCATTGGCCAGGTGAGGACAACAATCTCCCAACCTGGAGATACTTCTCCGGAGGCAAAACAAACTTTTTATTACATCTCCATAATCGAACTGTGTAAGACTACACTATGAGTAACACTTTTTGTAAAGGTTATACATGAAAGTGGGTTTCTTGATTAATCATGTTATAGGATTCAGATCACCCTTAATTACTACTGTGGCATCTAAAAAGGACATTTAATATATAAAGAAAACCTCTCTTGTTTTCCTGATGACCAATGACATTTTCCCATCTCTTGAAAAGTTGCTAAGATGATGTTTATTTTTCTTTATGTACAGTAATGCATGGTCACAGTCTTAATTAATTTTAAGGGAGAAAACCCAAACTGATTATAATTCTTCCTTTTTTCGTAAGTGAAATTCACATAGTTCAGTGTCATAATCAAAATCTAGCAACACAGGTAATTTTAAAAAAGCAGCAATTGTTTTCAACCAGTTAGTCATTACTTTACAGAGAAACAAGGTTTTTCACTCAAGTTTCTGATGTGAAAATATTTCTGGAACTTTTTTTTACCTCTTGCATTTGAATTGAAAACAGATTCTAGGAGGAAAATATTTTTAATAACTCTTTTTTCTTAAAGGTATAACCATAGATTTAATAGTCTCTGTGGTTACTGAATACGAGCCTTGCTAAGGAAATACATCCCGGAAGCAGTAGAGGCTGAGGCTGTGCTGCAGGAGACAGTGAGGGACTCACCTGCTGCCATTTCAGGACCCTTCTAAGTCTTTCTTTCTCCTCCCCATCCAGGACCCCCAGGCACAGCCAGGCAGCCTCCACAAGGGAGAGCTGAGCCAAGCTCCACACACTTCTTCCACAGGTCCTTCCAAGAGCAGCATCTTTCCTGCTTTACATGCCATGGGTTGCAGCATGCACCATGCTGTCAGGAGAGATGCTATCCCCTGGTTCCCTACCTGAGGCTCTGGCAGAGTCTCTGTGAAGGCACTCGCTTGTCACCTCTCCTCCACCACCACCAGCCTCCAGCCCTCAGCCAAGCAGCCACTCATACCCAGCAGACCTCAGAAGTCACCAGGGGTCCACGCACACAAAGCCATCTGGACTTAGTTAATGCACCACGCTGTCCTCTCCCGTCTGACATGCTGGAACAGACACCATCAGCTCTGCAGGGCACCATCCTTGGCTTGCAAAAACCATACTTGCCTGGCTCTTTCCACAGTTAGCATGATCCAAACAGAGTTTGGGCAGACACAAGATCTGCTGCAACTGGTTGGCTCCAAGTATGCATCCTACTGATCTAAAACATCCACAGACAGCAAGAGGCGCTTGGGTCCATATGAAGCAGAGACACTGTGATTCATCCATCCCAAGCACCCTTATGTTCTAGGCTATAGTTCTTTCTGTCTTATGTGACAAGAAATTCAGCTGACTTGAGGCTCTCCTCCAAGAGAGCAACTGTGGTCTCAGAAGTCTGGTACCTCATCTCCATTTTGTCACTCTTTTTTATTTCCAGCTAGTGCAAGTGATGGAGTTTCTGAAGACTCTGCCTTCTTCCCCTCCTCCCCATGTCACCCCGAGTGCTGAGGCTCCCACTTGGAGACAATAAATACAAGAGATTAATTTCTACGTTACTGTGGGGTATTGCAGATAGCAAGTGCTGAGACTGCTCTGCCTTCTCTACCCTAGAAATATCCCCCAGGTCAGAGACTATGAAAGTGCAACTTTCAACTCCACAAATCATCATGAAATTGCCCATTTAGTTTTCATCTTGGGATTAGGGCTGAAAAATAGCATGAGAAAAAAATGGAAGGTATCAAAATTCTTACTGCCTGCTATTCTCTTCATTGTTGCAGATGTTGTGATGAAATGATCCTGATACTGCTGTGAAGGCAAAGCTTGAGAGCAGGGCGTGCTATGCCAAGAGCTGTTGGGTTGTGTGGAAGCACATCCTCAAGAAACTCCATGCAGGATGCGTCTCCCTGCCTTTGGGGTGTCGAAAGCAGGCTGGGCAAGTGAAGTGCACTGCCCTTCTTCTCCCTCCGAAGAAGGTTTATCACAACACTCAGTTAACCCTCTGCTGTAAGTAAAGCAGAAAGTCCTGTCTTCCTGACAAGTTAATCATGGTAGCACAGGGTTGTTAGTATTTAGAAGCAAACACAGACACTGGGGTTAGCAACAGGACTGACACCAAGGGCAAGGGCCATGACAAGGCAGAAGGGCAACTTCCATGCCACAAGTCCAGCTGAGCTCCTTGAGGGGATACGTACAAACACACACAGTAACTGCAAACCATCAGAGAGTGCACATCCTCCATGCACTGTGTATTTGCAACATAGCAAAGTTGGCACAATTCTTCCCTATTTTGAGGACTTCTAAAAAAGAAGAAGATGGATAGGACACACATGGAAGCAGAGAAGTAGAGGTCTTTGTTAACACCTCCGGGGGAGACAAGAGGAATTTAAATTCAGGGCAGCAGTTCACACACATAGGAGTAAAAGGCATCATATACAGGGGCTGCAAGTTACGCGACTGTTACTTCGACTTTCCTCTTTTTTGGCTATTGGGAGTGAAGGGAGCACAAGTTTAAAAGACCCAAACACAACAACACAGCCAATCCATAAAGATGCACTTTTCTATACAAAAAAACGTCATGTTTACATGCTGTCAAACCCCTTCAGGCTTCTAATCCTGCCAGTGACATTAGAATGTGAAATGACCAAGCTGTATTCTTGTCTGGAGTCTGGCAATCAAAACAGCTCTAGGAATTTACTGACATTACAGCCAGTGGAGTGAGCTAGAAGAGAGTGCTGCCCGATGGCTGGCTGCATCTCCTCTTCATTAGGAAACACATTAGGAAACTTAGCTAAGGCAAATAGGAGTCGACTTTTCTTAGGACAAGCAGAACTTGTATTTCCCAGGGGTGAGCAATAAAAGGTCAGAGAGGCAGCTGACCAAGTTAAGCATACCCAAAATTCAAATTGCATACTCAATACTAGACTTTGTAACGTTTTCAATTAACACTTGACTATACATTGGATTTTTAAATTATATAAAGTTACTTCCATCTGAACTCTTTTTCTGCTCACAAATATATGTGCCGTGTTACTGATGATAGAACATACTCACAGATTTATGGCATCACCTACTATTTTTCTGACTGAATTCTCCTGAGTGTGAGCACACACACGGAAACTGGGGATGCTACAGTGACATGAGAGTGACACACATGAGAGCAGAGGATGTGCAGAAACAGACTCAGGGGACAAAAGTGTTAAAGACGAGCACAAAGAGATGAGCCTCACTAGGCTGAAATTAGACTTTGTGAATGGCTTCCTGTATCTAAGCAGCTCAAAGTCATACTGATCTCCGGATTTGGTGCCAGCAGGGATTTTCATTGCATCATGCTGGCAGAGAGCATAGTTTTATTGCTTCCCTTCACCAGTGGAAACAGTCATATCTCATCTCATTGGTTCTTTGGTATGGTAGGACCCCCAGACACAAGCAGCTCCTGGTCTTATGTAGTTCCAGTGTGTGTGCACATTGATAAGCTGTTCTCTTGTTCATCAAAATACTCTGGTCCTCTATACCCATTTTTGACAGTGAAAGCATCTTCCTAGACATGACAATGCCTAGGAATATAAAGCCTGCAGTTTTGAGCTTGCCTGCTTTTAAGCTGCATGAAAACGTGAGAGTTGCATTCTTAGCTTGAAGGGCTCCAGAGATCAGAAACAGAGAATCTTAATCATTTTTGCCTCAAAGACCATCCATAGAACCCCCCTCCTGCCCAGTGCCCTGAAGTAGCTAATGAAAAGAAAAAGTAACACAAGCAGACGTGTGTAGAGACTATTCAGTAAATCAAGCACACAGCTTCATGTGCCATTAATTTTGCACATTTCACATTCACATGTTTGTTACGATCCTCACGTCAATTCAACTTTCAGGCTGATTTTTTCCCCTTTTTTGTTGGCTTGCTCCCCCACCCCTCCAGCTTAGTCAGATAGTGCTGGAAATCAATAGTTACATCAGTATGAAACTTGGGTTAATAAGAGGACTGCAGTCTTACTAGAAGTATTTGATACTCTCACATCAAGAACTGAGTTGATTTCAAAAAGAAACTTGACTGGTTTAAACTGCTCCTTTCAGGTGAGCCAAAGAATTTCACTTAGCAGTGAAGGGTATAAAAAGCAATTCTGCTAGGAAAGTTAAGAGAGGTCACCGGCAATAACTCATTTGTCTGTCCCCAAACAAGTCACAGAGATCAAAATACCATCCTATATGTATACAGTGAAAACGATTAAAAGTCCTATAGGCATCCCACACTGACAGCCCTCTAAAAATTCCAAGAGGTATGTATCATCATACTAGAGGCAGCAGAATCCATATTTCAAACACAAGTACTCTAACATGTATTGCTCTTAGGAAAGGCAGTATGGTTTATTATGCACTCTGTGAGAAGCTCTACAGACTGTCTTTTAAGCACAGTTGCCTGGGATCTGGGGCTTCAAGTTTCAGATAATCCTCGACCCTCACCAGTGCCCCAGGAAATAGTGGTGTTGCTGTCACCAGATAACTGAGTGGGGATGTTTGTACAGAGAAGTGATGGAGAAATTTCTGGAGAGCAATGCCTTATCCCTCATCTGAGGTTTCCCCACACAGCAAGATGTGAAATACCTCAGAGGACATTGACAGAACAACCCAAAGATAATCTGGATTTTTCATAAAGGAGAAAAATATTCCTTAATTGAAAAGATTTAAATCCCTCTGAAGCAGTGACATGCCCAAGTAGATGAAGTGAATCATTAATACTGAACAGCTGGACGGTTGTTTAACTTAGCTGTGCTATGAAATAAATAAATAGATGGCCTTTACCCAATTGCTTTCTGCATGTTCCCTCTAGCAATTTTTTGACAAGTGAAGCTGACAGGAAGCCTTACACCAGATGCTGGATCCTTCCCCATCACATTCCTGAATCAGATCCTGGTGTACCTGTAGTGAACAGCCCTCTCTGATGGGTATGGCTGCAGAGTCTCTTACCAGGTGCCTCAACCACAACTATCAACACAAACTATGACAGCCTTTATCTTACTCTCCTGCATAAAGTATGATTTAGCCCAGAAATGGAAGGGCAGAGATTATACCATCAGATACCAGAGGTGATCATTCATAGCCCCTCAAAGACCCTTAGTTACTAGAACCTCATGAGCAATTGCTTGTAAAAGAAGGCAGACTGCACTGGGAAAGAAAGAAGGGATTTGCTTTTGCTTTTCACCTGTCACTGTTACTACAGGAATAAATAACAGAAGTAAATATTACTTTTTGGAAATGTGTAGCACAATTTATTCTGTCACTCTAAGAAAGACATATATGTCCCCAAACTCACATGATTTACTCATTCTATGAGTGTTAAAAGAAGCAACTGTTCTATGGCATGTCATCTCATTCACCTCAATTTCACCTCAACAGCTGCCCAGCTCCTTCATTCAAAAGGTAATTTTCAAGATCAGAATTTTCTGAGATCAAGATTTCCTTACAGGCAAAACAGGCACATTACATTTTTACCAAGTATAAAATAAGTTAGCAGAAATTAAAGTTGGAACATGAAGAACATTATATAAGCTGAAAGTTTGGCATCTTATTACTGAGAAAACCTCAGAAAATCTAGAACGAAGACTAAGAGGAAAACTAGCAGTGAACAGCAGGCTAACAGGATACAAAGCAAGCTTGTACACAAAGCTGTACAATACACAACTATCGTTTTTTCATCAGACTGATGCCTTTTCAGCCCTAAAATCACAAGCCAAACAAGACTAAAATGAGAAAAAGCAGTTGCCATTTACGGAAGGTCCTCCAGGTGCATTTATGGCAGAATGCACGTGATACAGGGCTTCGACACTTTTATAAATTTAGCAGATTAGCATAATTGACAAGAATCCCCAATTAAAAGTACAGTTAACGAAGTAATTTCCCCTTCTTGGTTTGGCCCCCTACTGAAGGCTCCCCCTAGCTTATTGCCCACATTGTCTATGTCTAAATACATGGGAAACTGAAATGGCCTTGGTTCACCAAAGAAGCAAGATTAGAATAGGATTTCAGGAACGTATTTGTCTAACAGGGTAGGAAAAGTACTGGAGTTAACCAAGAAATTATACAATAATAGTCTACAGAGCTATGCATATATGAAAAATACAGAAAAATCAAAAATATTTTGGCATCAAGGCTAGTTAAATAAGCCCGTGATTACTGCCAAATGAAAACTTTCCAGCATTACAGTACCTATGTGCACATACTGCAGTACAACATATTTTTTCTTGTTTCTCCCCTTGCAATTCCCACAGCAACAATGAAGCAGAAGAAACTTATAAATTTTGTCTGACTTCACATGCACACACATATGTCCACACCTCCACTACAGCCAGCACAGATGAGCAATATATTGAAACACCAAGTCATATTGCATGAAGAATGGTAAGACAGATAAATCTAAACCTGATGTTTGGCACACGAGACAGATAAGCTAAAAGGAAAAAAATCATCTTTAGTTACAGGAAGGCTTCGAATGGGCTGTGTTGAGAGCACACATGTAGATAACCCCACCACAAAGGCAGGCATGTGCCTTCTTGTGTCCCCAGACTGGCCTGGCTGCATGCAAAGGAACGCATAAATCTTGCCTTACCTGCAAACCATCAACCTGTTTCCCTTATAGAAGAACAATACGATGACAAAGATTATGGTAGTTTATCCTCTCTCAGCTGCACTGGCTCCCAGGAAGCCAGAACTACTTCTCCAATGTGCGTTCACTGAGTTTTTAATCAAAACCTCTCCCTGCCCCCAAACTAGATAGTTGCCGAAGAGTAGGGAAAAAAGCTTCATGAAGCATAAAAGCAGCTCTTCAAAACCTCTTTTAGAAGTAAAAACTGCTGAAGTCCATTCAGAAGGCAGGAGCCCCCCGTCCAAAACAGTGACCATCAGAGGCAAGGTCACAGTTAATTATTCAGTGATAAAACCTCATCTCCAGATGGATGCTGACCACTTAACACAGCTCCTAGCATGCTGTTCATCAAACATATGGCTCCTCTGACCTCAATTACTATGGTTCTCATACAAGTTACTTCTGAGAAACTGTTCCAAAGTTCTGGTGGAGCTGTGAACAAAGGGTTGGAATAATGGAAGTTCAGATTTATATAATCCTCTGAATAGCCAAAGTGACCTTACAAAGTCAGGAACATACCAAAATGTTCATGCAAAGCTTTGAGCATCACTGCAGCTCTTGCATCAACACAAGCAGTTCTGCTATTTGTTTCTGGCAATAAAATGTGAAATAACTAGAAAAAAAATACTTGATATGCTTTGTGTTGAGAGTAAATCTATTAGGATTTTTCTTCAGAAAAATCTGATCCACTATGGCCAGATCTTTTGTCTGGAGTGTGAGCTTTTTAATAAATTAATAGTAAAATATAGAAACAGGTAATCTGTTGCTGAAACACAGCCATCTCCTAAAAACCTTTTTTTTTTCTTCACTTGATTTACAAAACAAAAGAGAACTCTGTATATATTTATAAGTGAATGCTCACACAACATTAACAGTTTTAGTAAACTTTACATAACTTGCAGAAATAGACTGAAAAACAGTTCGGTCACGTGACATAATACCAGTAACACTGCCATACCTGCAATTCAATTTCATTTTCCCAGGTCTCCTCCCTGCACTTACTGACCAGGGCAAATTCTTTGCCAAATCCATAGCATACTGCAGCAAGACATGCAGAATCCAACACCTTTAAGGCAAACTAGGAAACGTACCTTTTTCAGTAATCTCTGCTGTGTAGATTTCTGGCATATGAAAGGGACTCAACTACCACCCCCTACAGCTGAGGTTCCAGCCCCTTGTACTGCCGTTGCTCATGTACTCACAGCCACACTCATTTAAGGGTCTTTCTGACCCTCTGGCCCTTTTGCATAGAGGTCTTGACATTCAGCAAACAAAGTGACTTTCCCAGAAGGGAATAAATGTGCACAAGTCAGAGAAAAAAACCCTGATGTCTGCTTATGCATATGGGGGTTATGAAATGGTATTTTGTCCAAGATTAACTTACATAATTAAAACTAGATCTCTCATTACCCCCTTCCTGTTCCTTTCCCCTGTGGCAATGCTGCACCAGATCCTGACTCCATGTTGGTGCTGAGACTGACTCGATTGGAAGAGAAATTTTCTCATTAATTCAGACAGTATCTGCCCATCTGTCTCTCTCAGGAAATAAGCATTCAGAAGAGCTCAGATGTCAGCAACAATTTAAATATTACCTGCTCACTTAGATATCTCACCAGCAGACTCCCAGATATATAAGAATGCATTTTGAGAGTATAATCACATAAACATGTTTTCAAATGCAATACTGAATCTGATATTAAGATACCAAAATGAGGATTCAAACACAGAAGTAGCTCTTTTTACATGTGTGAGTATCCAGTCAGGTAGATAAGATTATGCTAAAGTGTCCTTATATTTAAAAAAGGTAAATATTCTATACCTGATAGCAAGTACAAAAAACAAAACTCATTGGCTTCTTGGTTTGAAATATCAGTGAAAATATCTAATATAGAGGGTAGTTTTCAAAACAGAATTGATCATAAGAGGACCAGCAAAAAGAGGAGCTGTTCTCTTACGTGTGGGATGACTTTTGTGAAAACATGCCTTTTTTTGCCTAACTGTAAATTAAAGAAGTTTCCCTGGAAGGCTATACACTCACCATAACAGCCTGAATTAGTGTGAATTCTTGCAGCAGTGGCATCTCACGTGCAAGACTTCGTGCACAAAGGTGCCTGTACGGACATGCAGAAAGCCTATAAGCCATTGAATATATTTAAAACTCCCTTGAGTTCCCCCGTTCAGTACATCTACTTTAGGGACCTAAATACAAAGAATGTAAGAGCAGAGTCAAGCCATTTCACTGTGATTTCTGTAGTTCCACCCAGATTTAAAAGTTATTATTTAAAATTACCAGTTTGCCATTTAAGCCCCAAATACTGCTAACAGCAGATTATACATAAAATTGCTCTAACAGGTCTAACTCCCACACAGTGAAAGCTGCAACACAGAATGGGAACCCTGGGGAAATTGGATTCCCAGGAAAGAATGGTTAGACTGTGAAGCTGCACAAAGAAAGAGAATAACCAATCATTTGAACATGGAATAATATTTTCTCCCAGTAAAAGTCTACTTAGAGAGTATCCTACTGGAATGAGGTAGGGGATTAACCTATATCCCCTCAGTTCCTACTTTGGCATGGCTCTTTTTTGCTTAGCTCACTGTCAGTGTGGAAATTCAGGGCACCAATAAGCAGAACCAAAAAAGATCCAAATTGTCCTGGGGATTTGCTACTGTGCCGATTCTGAATCATTCCCGATTGTTTTCATGTTCAACCTTGCTTTTACAGCATGCCGTTAAAGCTATTTACCTTTGCATTTTTGCTACCATGCCTCATAAATAAACACGTGCCTTCGTATCTTCTGCATGTGTCTTTACTTCTAATTCTGCACTTGAAACCTACAGCTATCTATGGCAGCACCTGGGTCACTACAGCATTTCCCTCCATGCACCACGATTGCAATAGCTCAAGGTTATATTAAAGTACCTAGCAAATACTAATAAGGTGAGAGAACATTTGAAATAAGACTTTGGGCATATCTCTTTTCCCCATATGTAAGAGAGAGTGAGCAATTTTGTGTTAAAAACATTTGCAGAAGTATAAGGAGTGTGTGTCACTGTGCGTCCCCAGCCTCTTCCCAGAGTACTTTATACTGATAATTTGTAATAATATATTCTTTGATTTAGTTCAAAAGCTCTGAGAAGACTTATGCCCCAGGTTTGCATAAGCTGCTTCCCTTAACAACATGCTCTAGTCTTTGGAAAATCCCAATGTGTCTCCAGTTTTGGTGTGTTCCACTGGGGAGGCAAAAATAAGTGATTTCAGAGCAGATAGCTCTGCTAGTGAAACTGCAGTCACTCTGTGGGCACCTACCTTAACTTGTGCCACACAAATGCCCATTGTAAACTGTTGCAGTAAAATTGTCCAATTCTTAAGCTCCATTTCAGGTTGCAAGCAGAGCCCTCAGCAATAAAATTTTTCAGCAATTCTCTTCCTTTGCTGCCTGTTCCAAAGACTCAAACTATTCATCTCAAACCAAGAATTTTTGAAGATTTTGAATTTGAGTTTGCTAAATATGCCCGGTATAATAAATACTTTTACTTTTGCATACAAATAATGCTGTGAGCTATCGAGAGTTCCTGGACTACAAAAGGAGAAAAGATACAATCTAGGAGCATCTCCAGAATTGTCTTCACTGTTCACCAGAGCCTTTCAGCTGTCTCTCTTTTTTGCAATGATGACGTCTGTGTTAGTGGGATGAAACAGAAGACTTTTAAGAGTAATTAGCTGCATTCAAGAAGAGATGTCCTTACCTCAAGGAGGATAAAAGCTACAGAAAATGCCCAGCAGGTAAATATGCTCCACAACACAGACAAAAGCCCATTCTCAGGCTCCTCATTCAACACATGCCGAGAATGGTTTACACTGTATTGTCTCAGATACAGACCTTGCTCTTGCCACAATGCAAGTTTATGCTGCATTTCATGGAAGAAAGAAGACCACTATAAACTTCAGAAATACCCCAGTGATCATTCCAAACAGATCATTCCAAAGACAAAGATTTCCCATTTCTGTCAGGAGGACAAAATAAAAGCAAAGATCTGCCATTAGTCATCAACAGACCTTTTCTGTCCAATAAAAATGTACCACTAATAGTTTAACCATCTGGTTCATCAGTGCTTTCATTTTGGATGAGTTAGACTGTAACAAGGCACACGTTCGAGCAGGCTGGGCTGCATGTATCTAGACCCCCTTTTCAAATGTAAGTCCCTTAAGGTCTCCCAGTTTGGGGTGAAACCAGTCAAAATAATCCAGCAGGATATTGCCTTTCCTAACTGTCCCACTCAAGTTCAAATCAATCAGTTTGTTACCTTTTAGAAATGGTGAAGCAAATAGACTAGTAGACATGAACTGATCAATAACTGAAGTCAAGATCTCACGTTATGAAGGGCAGAAACCAGCTCCCACCTGTTCAGGGTTGAGCTTGACAGCCTTTTTCACTTCATTTCCACAACAAATGATGAAACTCCTTATACTCCAGGTCCAGAGATCCTAGCACCTAAAAGTGGGCAGTAGCAGCAGTGCACCTAACAACCCAAGACCAGGGTGTAAGAGCCACCCCATAGCTACATGGGTACAAATTAAAACCCTAACACAACTTCAGGTAAGAAAGGCAACAAGTCTTAGGTTAACATTAGTAACAAGCTTCTTGAAAACCCAAGTTATTTCTTCGATGACAGCTTTCTGTGAATTGCAGGTAAGAAAGCATCTTCCACAAACATTTTCCTGTCAGTGACAAAGCCCAGTTTGCAACCCCACATTTGTTCTCTTATCAAAGGCAAGAGTTTATTTCCAACACCAAAGCTGAACTAAGCAAGCCTTTACAAAAGAAAAAAAGAAATAAGATTGTTAAAATCCTTTTGCTTTTAATTACTGAAGGTTTCAATGACAAAGGGAATTTTGCCTTCACATTTTGCCCAGCACTTTGCTGAGATCTACAACACCTAGTCTTCCTGGCACACATCTAAGAAGAAAGACAGAGTTCACAAGGAGACAAAAATTTACAATATTTGTATCTTAGTGCTGTCATGCCCTAGTGCCTCTTTGTGTCTCTGATATTCTTCTGAGAAAATCTTTCCTTTTTGTACCACAGAACACCCGGCTACACTGAGGCATTGCACTACATGGTGTAGTGTTTCTGTAGATAGGTGCGGCGCTGTTGAAATCCTGTTAGATGGAAACGAAACCTAAATTCTTAGAAGGAGACATGCAAACACTGCTACGCATTAAAACATTTACTTATTAAGTCAGCCAGTGTCTCTGTATCAAATATAATCAGAGAACGTTATGCGTATGACGGATTTCAATAGTAAAGGCTTCTACTGCTGCCTGCATTACTAATATGTATTAACAACGGGCAGGTAAAGAAGAATTCTTAACATTTTCTTTAATTTTTTTTTTTTTTAATGAAGTTTGAGGTGTAAATGACCAGGCTAGAAGACACCTGTCCTCATGCAGATAATTTTCTTGGCAATCACTAAGAAAATTACTCAGGCTACACTGCAGCCTGGGGCAGAGAAGACAGCACCATCAACAGCATTAAGAACTCTATACATCTAACTCAGCTGAGGCATCCTCACAACTCTGTGCTCCGTTAAAGGGAATTAAAAATTTGCAACCAGGTAGTTTCCATCCCAGTTATAAATGTTCCAAAAAAAAAATCTCATCTTGTACATGCTCAGTAGAGACTAGTTACCATTAATTAATTCCTGTGTTTATGTGTTCTTACACACCAGATGGCTTGGTGAGCTATTCAAGCACTCCCCAATAGGACATTTTCTGGCAAGTTTCTTACAGACTGGACACCACCAGCAGTTTGGCAGGAGCTTTGCTATGAACAATGAACAAATATCACTGACAGGCTCAGTGGTTCCTCTGTCCCAGGAAATATGCTTCCACCTTGGTAAACCAACTCAGTGAGCATAAAAAAAATGCAGATCCATTGGCTTGGACTCAATGTTTATCCATAACTTCAGAACCTCCCTGAAGCTTAACTCCAGAGAAGCCATTTCCATGGGAATTCCAGCAAGACACCGTTACAAATGAATAACCTGACTTTAGATCCAACTACAACTCGAAGTGAGGAATCACTTAGGCATCTGTGTCTCCTGTACATTCCACAGGAAAAATGAGGCATCTTTTCACACATGAAATGGCCCGTACCAAGATTTATATTTAAAACATTCTTGGTAAAGGTGACTAACAGCTAAACTCAGAGAGCACATAAAGGTAAAACAGGGCTGAAGATTGAATTGTCAAAAAGTCAGTGTTCTATAATTTTCTGCAGAAAAGTCAAATCTATGTTAGGTAAAAAAGGACTATTTATGCAAATAGATGTTGAGAATAGTCAGGAATTATTAAAGAGAGAGGAATTAGGTTCAACAAAGCCATTCAATCTGCAGCTTCCCTGTGTGCCTCTACTGGCAGTCTCCTCTCAGATGTTCTTCTTTTCATCTTTAAACTCAGAACATCTACTTATTTCCAGTCTTCTGCCACAGTTCTGTATCTGCTTTACCTTCAGCAGAGGCCACATGGAAGCTGATAAATGATCTTTCCGGTTTCTTTGCACATCAGGGGTAGGAAGAGGAGTTCTCAGGAAAAAAAAAAAAAAAAGTCAGCCTGTAGGGTTTCATGGAACTTCCCACAAAGTTAGATTGACCTCTCCGTTAAATCTAACTCATATTAGATCTGGCCTTCACTGAACACAACCATTAAGTCTATCCCAGCTGATTCCTAAACATCTGTGAAAGGGGCTTCCATGCTGAAACCCGTTCCTTCAAATAAGAGTACCTCCAACAACAGCCCCCTGCGGCAAACAAAGCAGGCTGAACTTGTTAAGGAGAACTGCTGACTCACACAGCAATAAAAACTCAGTGTTGTTACAGCCAGAGTTAATTAAATATTTATTGCCTGGCAATTTTTTCACTTGCTTACATGTAAATGGATCTCTTATCCACTAAAAGATCATAATTATAACAAATAGGTTTATAGCTCATTGTTTTCATGTATGTATGTATGTGTTTGAATTTTCAACAAGCTGAAAAAATCTCACATCCATGCATACTTACTGTTACTATTTAAACTAGTTTAATACTTGTTATATATAAAGACTGCCAAGAGTCATCACTGAGTAGGAGATAGACTTGGGATAGCTCCCAAACCGTCCCATGTGGAAAATGTATGACTGCTGCTGCAGGGTCAGCCTCAGTCACTACCCTACTGCTCGTGGCTGTAATCTCCACTTCTCTTAATGGCTAACAAATTGCTTTTTCATAACTATTTTTTGGGATATCACACAACATATTTGAGAAACAGCAGAAGATAAAGCAGGAACAACAAATGATAGAACATATAAACCCTAACTATTGCTGGTATTTAACTGTTTCCAGGATATGGCTATAATCTCTAAACCAAAAAGACATCAATCAGGACGCTGTGCTCCCAGCTGGCCATCTGCTAAGAAGAGCAATGACACCTCAGCTCTTGCTGTAATATTCAAAGTAGAGAAGACAACTCCTGCTGTGCTGCTGCAGCCCTGCTGGACTGTTAATTATGCAGTTATTCCATAAGGATCACCTAGACTGTGTTCTTCCCTGTGGGAAAGGTGGAGGCTCAAACTTTCTTTAGGCTGTGCAACTGGCAGCGAGGCCTTCAGAGCTGCCTGGGGTGTGAACAAGGATGTCCCAGACCAGCCGTGCTAATGAAGGGCAGAGCAGGGTGATGGCTGGCATCTACAGAGGGCTTGGACGAGCAGAACAGAAGTAACTGGTTTTCCAGGAATGAGAAAGGCAGGTCTGCACTAGGAGAAAGCAGCTTCCTAAAGCACAAACACACACACAGAGCCAAAAAAACATTTCACCTTTGCAGACAGCAGCTAAATTATATTCTAAGCTGAATTCTGAAGCAAATAGTATTTCCCTGGTGAACAGCAAGTGCCAGCATTTGCAGCCTAAATGAACTATCACCTGACTAAATTTGGGAAGACTATAGTCCTGCATAACAACTTCTGGTCTCCAGCCTTCCACCTTCACCTCAAAAATAAGTTGAGCTTTGTGGCAGATAAAAACTCCCTTCTTTTAAAAGGAGTTACACCCTTCTGCTAAGGAAGAAGCACTGATTAGGGTCCTTTGGTTCACTTCTTTTTGTAACATTCCCTTCATACACATCTGTATTGACATATGACAACTTAATTGCACATGACTGAGATGCTTACATTTACTAGATCTAGTTAAAAGTATATGAGACCCCAGGAACACAGACACCTCCATGCACTGAGGCATCACCTCCCGCCTCTGTTACTTTCTGAAATTGGAACAGATTCAGCATTAAGAAAAGATGGGACCTCACAACAAGACTTTGAGAAGCGAAGATCAGAGGGAGGGTAAAGAAAACCCCTAGCAGTTAACTCTGAACAAAAATAAATGAGAAGCAGAACAATTAAAGCTCCTAGGTAAGTAAAAATCACTGGTGAAATTTCAAAATCCTGGAACATTTAATAGATCCCTGTTATCCACAAGAAAGCAGATGGACTCAAGAACAATGGAAACAGGCAGAAAACAGTGGTATTTCTTAAATGTTGCCCTGAAGCCCTGAAGAGAATTGATCTCCTAAATATCATTCAAATAAACCAGGAGGAGAGGGCAAGCTATCAGCCTCAGGTTTGTAAGTCTTAAGAATATTGTGATACAGAATATCCTTGCTGGGAGATTGGAATATTAAAGACTCCCGCAGGAGGAAGGAGAGCCTGCTGAAGCATTTTTGGCTGCTCTTAAATTAACGAGACAAAAGAAAACCATTATACTTTGGCAGCTTTTCTTGTAAGACAGTGACTGTACTCAGAGAAGAGATACTGTCAAATACAGGTCTACAGGCAAGGCTGCTTTCGCTTTCAGAAAAATCATTGTCTTGAATGAAATGCTATAGTGAAAGTAAGGTGAAACTAGGTTAGTCTCACCATTTTAAGAGGAAACTGAAAACAAGAAGATCGTAACTGTAAGAATTCAGAAGGGATTTCACGGGTCAAAATGCAAGAGAAATGCAAAAGGAAGTATTGCCAAAGATACAGTAAAAGTAAAGCCCCAAATAATTTCCAGCATTTCAAAAGCTCTGTACCAAAGCTATGGAAATAACCATTAAAAAAATGGAGTCCACCAGTAGCAGATGCAGAGGAGACCAGCACACAGGTGCACGGGACAGCCAGGAGGTTCGGCTGTCAACAGTATGAGAAAGCAAGAGCTGAGATGATGCCTTGGTACTCTCAGCAGACATAATACAACATTATTTGGCAGAACTCTATGAATTAAATATCAGTGCTTGCTGCTGGACTTGAAAATCTTGTTGACATCTGAATAAAAAACCTGATAAACCGGTGAAATCAAAAATAAAACAAAAGGACAGTTCCTACTGAAAGACTGAGTCAAATACAAGCTTCAGTGGGAAGGTAAAGATGTGCAGCTAGGCTTGCTAGAAAGAGTGAGAATATTAGGACTAAAAGCACGTGTAGCTTTTGGCTTGGTTCAGTAAACAGATACTACGAGACAAAAGACAGTATGGGACCAAAAAACAATTACTCAGTCCCCAAACTAATGTGTAGCACGATTACAAAGTCTCAGGAAAACACAAAACCCCACAGAAGGCTCTGAAGGTCAGTAGGATTACAGCAGCAGGACAAGACCAGCCCACATTTACTCCATCTGGAGCTATGCATAGGGCACTGCTGCTCATGTCACTACTGCTTATGTGCTACTGAGTTTCTTAAAGTTAAGAGAGTTTATACTATTTATTTAAAAAGGAATGTGGCTTCAAAACCCTTCAGGCAGTTCTAAACATCTCAGGTCATGACTTCCTCAATACATGTCAAACTTAGCAAGCGACACCACAGCTCACACTCTGTCCAGCTCTCCCAGGCTCATGGGAGCAGTATGTCGCTTCACTGTTTTGTTTGTAATTTGAAGATTACACTTGTACACACAGGTTTTGGAAAACTCAGACTATATCCTTAGCTACAAATGAACATAAACCAGAAACTTGGATATGAATAATCAAATTTACACAAAGAGGACATTGATGTGACCTTTTAGAAAACAGCTGTGTTACTGCAGCAAGAGTGGACATTTCTCCTTGCTGCCAGGACACAGCCTGACAAAGGACATCACCATACACACTTATGCAGAAAGAAACTTTTAGTGGTTTTAATTGGTATCGACTTTGTACTTTCTCTTTCCTATTATGGGTGTGAATGAATACAAAACTTCAAAACAAAATTTCACCGAAATTAATGAGTTCTGCATGACAAAAAGGGACTTGCTAACCCAACATAAAAGTCAGCAAAAATTGGTGGAATTACTCTGAAGTTCAGTTAAAAAGTTAATGAATTTCAATGAACCCAATTATTAACACAGATTCCGAGTTTCATCAGTGTCCTGGCCAAACAGAACCACAAGCAGAACCTCATATGAAGAAAGAGAAAACCTGAATTTCAGGAATGCAAGACTGGAGAAAGCTGTGGAAATGATGTATAGATGATGGCACAGCTGCGTCTTCTCACTGTGCGGCACGTGACTCCTCCTCCCCATCCTTGAGTTCATTTGTTTATGCCTTCATGATGAAAGGAGCACAACTATGGTACCTGGCATCCCTCTTCATTACAGCAGAACCATGCAGGATAACTGTGGGAGCCAAATGGAAGAAATTATATATTCATGAAGTGCAAAGTGAGAAATGAATTAGAAAAAATACCCTGCTTGGAAGCTACATGCCAGACCACAGGCAGGTGAAATTAAGAAGCAGATGAAAGTCATCTAGGACAGCAGACAGGGACATCCTGGGGAAGAAGCATGTTTTTCTAGGACCTCCTGTGGGCAGCTGGGTTGTTTAGCCTCTCAGGAACTTTTTGACCTCTCCTGGCAATAATTATCAACTTTGCTCAAAACTTTGCAGACGAGAATTCTGTTTTCTCACTTTTCACTTGACAAATTCGTCTTTTGCACCATGCCTAAACTGTTCAAAAGTGAGTGAAATATAAAACAAATGCAAAAAGTAATAAGCAAATCATCCAAGGAGCTCAGCAAAGGCACAAATCAACAGAAATCTGAATCCAGTTAGGTATGTTGCTACTTTCTTGCGCAAGTAGGACAATCTTCTCCCTGCTGCTCTGGCAGAAGGGAACCTTGAAGATTATCCACCAGCAATCTTACATGGGCTTTGTTTTTCAGACTTTTTTTTACGCTCCAGAAACACAGAGAGATTGTGGTTGCAATACTCCCCTGGATGCCTACACTTACCAAGGGACACGGAGCTACCGCTGTCTCCAGCTGTGACACAGTAGCTCATTGCCTGAGGAGCCGAGGTTTATGCAGAGCAGGCTCAGCTGCTCCCCATGGTAAAATTTCAATACTACAGGGCTGTCTGTAGTATTTGCTTTAGGCAAATAAACATTTAGCTATGAAAGATTATGTGATAGGTACAGACGGGTATTATTTGCATGGTCATTAATATTTCCAAGTACTCTTCAGAAAACAAAACAAAAATCCCAACAAACTAGACCATACATTGCTGTCTTTCTCTTCATTAGTCATCTCATTTCTAGCACCTCCGGGCTCTTTGCACCATCAGCACAGTTCTGTTGCTGCGTAACAGCAACAGTAGTGAGAAAAATGTTATTCATTAAACAAAGAACTTTTACTGAGAGATGTAAGGTGCAAAGGGGCTTCATGTTAAATACCTAATCAATCAAAGAGTTCTGGTCAACACCTCACTGTCCACATGGAGACTGGTGACAAGTGGTGTCCCTCAGGGGTTGGTCTTGAGGACGATACCATTCAAACTCTTTGTGGCAACATGGACAGTAGGATTGTGTACACTCAGCAATTTTGCCAGCAACACCAAGCTGTGTGGTGAAGTCACACACTGAAGGGGAGGGATGGATCCAGGGGGGGACCCTTACAGTCTGGAGAGGTGGGGCCTGTGCAAACCTCATGAAGCTCAACAAAGCAAAATGCAGGGTCCTGCACATGGGTCAGGGAAATCCCAAACACACACGGACAATTTGGGCAGAGAAGTGACTAAGAGCAGCCCTGGGAGAAGGACTTATGGTGATGGTTGATGGAAGGCTCATGAGCTGGCACTTAGTGCTGCCCGCCCAGAAGTCAAGGGAGTCCTGAGCTGCATCCAAAGGAGTGTGGCCAGCAGGTTGAGGGAGAGGATTCTCCCCATCCACTCTGCTCTCCTGAGACCCCAGCTGGAGCACTGCACGGAATTCTAGGGCCCCCAACATAAGAAGGACATGGAACTGTTGGAGCAAGTCCAGAGGAGGCCACAAAGTTCCGACAGAGACTGGAGCACCTCCCCTACGGATACAGGCTGGGATAGCTGGGACTATGAAGGCTGGAGAAGAGAAGGTTGTATGTAGACCCTACAGCACCTTCCAGTACCTGAAGGAGGCCTAGAGGGAAGCCAGAGAGGGTCTCTACATCAGGAATTTTAATGACAGGACAAGGGCGAATGGCTTCAAACTAGAATAGAGTGGGTTTGGATTGGATGTTAGGAAGAAATTCTTCCCAGTGAGGGTGTTGAGGCACTGGCACAGGTTGCCCAGGAAGGTTGTATATGTCCCAACCCTGGTAGTGTTCAAGACCAGGCTGGATGGGGCCCAGGGCAAAGGGATTGGAATGAGATGATCTTTAAGGTCCCTCCCAACCCAAACTATTCTGTGATTCTATAATTTGATTAGGCAGGTTTTTTTTATGGCACATGTCGATGAAACAGATAAACAAACACTGAAATGAAAAAAACTGCAGAAACAGTTCCTACCTAATGTTCAATGCAAGAGCATTAAGAGCTAACAGGCATCAATTTGTAACAAGACAAAATCAACTTGCTGATCTGTAGAAACAAAGAGAAATGTAAGTGTGCATGTATGGTCATGTTTATGGCAGATGGGAGAAAATGTATAGACAAAGTCAAAAACACAATGATTGAAATATGCTTCTGGATTTAGTCAGATCCTATGTCTCCAGGCTTTCAGAGTGTCTAAAAGAAAACTGGAAGGTTCTTTAATAGAAACTTTATATGAAAGAGTCTCGATCCTGGCAGTTGAGAGGTCTGCAGATCCTCAGAAGTTTGACAAGAATGAAGCTCAATCCTGCAAAATTCGGTAAAGTAAATCTCCCATTATCACAAACTGAAGATTGAGTGAGGGTAACAAGAACAGGCTTGAAGTGCAGTAAAAGCAGTAAAAAAAAAAGGTAAAAGCAGTACTGCAGATGACACCCCAGCATGCTGTTCCCTTCTTCCCAGAGCTCCAACTGGCACCTGATGAGCAGCTGCAGACAATTCACATCTCTCTAGGAACAAGATGCTACTGCAAACCATGCTGTGTGGAAAGGTCTTGATACTCTTTTGGAACTAATTTTAATAGCTATTGGAGTGTAACTATGTTTGACTATATCCACACGTGTCATAAAAGGGCTGTGTGCCTCTGCTGATAGGGACTGTGGCCCTGCTAACCTAGGGCTATATTTGATAATTTGCAGATGCACTTAACAACAAGTGGAAGCTGAAAGATAGGGGAGGAAGAACACTGGATTTTAGGGCCAGAGGCAGAAAAGAACTGTCCACAGAACCAGCAACTGTATTTTAGCATAAAGGCATCATTATGGTGAGATAGAAATGGGACAACACAGCAGGGCAGAGATGTACAGCAGCTCGCTGGGACAAGTCCCTTGCAGACTCAGGAGTTGTACAACCACATGACAACATGTCATATAAACCCATCTGCATCTTTTCTCGGTGTCATGGGCTGACTGACACCATGTATGTAGAGTCCAAGCACTTCTCTAGCAAAGCAGGAATTGCTTAAACAATGTTTACAAGTTCATCTGCATCTTTGCTCTGTTTTTACTTGCGGGCAGCTTGGTGGGTCGGACGGTCAGGACGGACGGTGACGAGAGATCTCTGAAGTCAGATCTTGGAACATGCGGTTTATTGCAAAGGGCGTGGGTACAGGGGCACTGCTTAGAGCTGCCAGACTCAGCTCGGAGCAGGCCCAGGAGAGCCAGAGAGTAAGCGGGTAAGTAAAGAGAGAGAGAGAGCGAGAGGAATGAGAATGAAGAAGTGAGAGAGAGTGTAGTAAGAGTGTCAGTAAGAGAGTGTGGTAAGAGAGAGTAAGAGTGGAATAAGAGTGTGCGAAGAGTGGAATACTGAAGTCCTGGTTACAATACAATAAATCATCTTCTGTACTGAATATTCTAATTGTCACTAACCAATCTAATACAAGATACAAATCCTATAGCATTTACATACAGCCTATAAGAGTTCTTATATTACCATAGAGTGTTACATCTTAACTTCTAAAAACTACTCTTTGGACCCCTTCTGCTGAGCTAGTAGGGTCTGCTCTGACCCTTGGACCTGCCTGCAAGCAGAGGGTATTGTTCAATCAAGAGGGGATTACCTTCAGTCGGCCATACCATTGTTTTCCAGTTGTTCAGTAACTAAGACTTGGTATTTCAAAAGTGGCTTTCATTTCGATGTCGCTTATATTTTTCATATTCCCAAAATCTTTTGTCAGGCAGTCATATTTATAAGGCTTTCCTGTTTCATCTTCCCCAACATTACTCATTTTAATTTCTCTTCCTCTTTGAGCAGCAGTGTTTAAATTCGGCTTTTAAAAGTGAAATAAATAGTCACATCATCATAGAGAAAAAATATGCAATTGTATAATTAAAGTTGATAGACAATATATTGAAAGAAGATGCTCAGAACATGAGTCTCACCAAAATTGGCATCAAGCTAGTTTCAGCAAGTAGCCAATTTTTAAATTAAAAAAATCAAAATCTAAAATAAGACATGGAGAAAAAGAGGGACGTAATCAAAATAAAAATATATGAAGAAAATATGCAAGACTGCATGCAAAAAATTTGTTTCAAAAGTGATGTTGCAATTTCAAAACTAACAACATGAGAAGGAAAGAAAGAGTTAAAATATTTTAAAATCCTAAATGCTAAATAATGGTGCAAACAAATGAAACCATACATCAGCATTTCCTCAGTCCTGCCCTTTGACATACAATTTGAAATTCTCACTCTTGCGACCTGTATGAAAAGAAAAACCCCAAACGGCTACAAAATCTTCAGCAGTAGAAGGGTTTGCCATATGAAACCTTGGTGAAAGCCTTAGACTACAAAAGTCTGAAGTTGACAACAGAAATTTTTTTTTTTTCTTTTACCTGAAAGACAAGTCCTGAAACTTCTTATTAGGTACTTGATTTCTGAATACAAGAATCAGTGCTGTCTCTAAACTGGGCAATGTAAATGTACGCAAAGAGGTGCTCACACATCTTTGAAGCAACCTGTAGATGAGAGTGAGACACTCTCCTCTCAGTTTATATTCCACCCTTTCCTATCAGGTGCCTGCCTTGTGGCATTAAAACATTCCCATGAAAATCATTAGTGGGTTTGTACAAACTCTTCTCTTCCCTAGCCCTCAGACAATTATTGCTTTCAAGCACACTGCCAGATACAGAAAATTCACATCTAGGGATGACTTAGAACGTTCAAAATAAATTACAAATCAAGGCAAATAATTGCCAAACAATGGTTTGCCACACTCAATCAGATCAAGAGCTCAGTCTGTCATCTTTCACAGCATCATAGAATAGTTTCAGTTGAGAAATACCTTCAAGATCTTTGAGTCCAGCTGTTCCCAAGGTAACTGCCGCTATGTGATACTCAGACACCAAAAGCAGGGAAAAAAAGTCTAGTCATGCCCCATAGATATGCAGACGCATGTCCTTCAGCACAGGCCAAGTCACAACATCTGCTCAAAATCACAGGACAGGACACATAAGATCCACCCTTCAAATATAAGCGAGACTCTTAAAAATCTAGGTAATTTCAAAATGCAGAGCTACATATCTCAAAGCTACCTGTGAAGCTTTGACTTTCCTTTTACATTACTTTAAAACAGCTGGCTTTCAGTTTTACTATTTCTTCCTGCCTTGACAATGCCACGTTTCCCTGTGTATTGGTTTTGGCCACAGAGGTGGCTTCTGTGAGAAGTTACTAGAAGCTTCCACCATGTCTGGCAAGGCCAATCCCTGATGGCTCCAAAGATGGACATGCCACTGGCCAAGCCTGGGCCAATTAGAAATGGTGGTAACACCTCTTGGATAACAGATTTAAGAAGAAGGAAAAACCAAGTTTATGGTGCAATTGTAATTTTCCAGTCATAGAAGAGTGCAGACTATGTGAGAGGAGAACAACCTGCAGACACCAAGGTCAGTGGAGAAGGAGGGGGAGGTGCTCCAGGCACTGGAGCTGAGATTCCTCTGCAGGCTGTGGTGAGGACCATGGTGAAGCAGCTGTGCCCCTGCAGCCCATGGAGGGCCATGGGGGCTGCAGAGATCCACCTGTAGCCCATGGAGGAGCCCATGCCAGAGCAGGTGGATGACTGCAGGAGGCTGTGATCCAGTGGGAGACCCGGTGGAGAGAGGGGGCCCCTGCTCCCAGGCTGGAGCAGCCTGTCCTTGAAGGACTGCACCCCATGGAAGAGTAACCCATGCTGCAGCAGTTTTGGGAGGACTGTTGCCCATGGGAGGGACTCAAGTTGCAGCAAGTTGAAGGGAACTGTTGCTTGTGAGATGGAGCCACATCAGAGAAGTTCAGTGAGAACTGTCTCCTGTGGGAGGGACCCCACAGTGCAGCAGGGGAATGACCCCTCTCCCTGAGCAATGGGAGAAGCTATGGGTGATGGACTGACCACAAGTCCCATTCCCTGCCTCCTTGTGCCGCTGGGGTAGGAGGTACAGCTGGGAAGGAGAGAAGGTGGAGAAGGTGTTTTTAAGGACTTGTTTGGCTTCTCATTATCCTGCTCTGATTTTGTTAGCGACAAATTTACTTTACATCTCTACGTTGAGACTGTTTTGCCTGTGATTGTATTTAGTGAGCGACCTCTCCCAGTCCTTATCTCAACTCATGAACCCTTCATTGTATTTTCTCCCCTCTGTCCAGCTGCAGGGGGGGATGAGCAAGCGGCTTTTGTGGGTGCCTGGCATCAGGCAGGGTCAAACCACAACACCCTATTAGCCCAATAAAGACATGGCTGATGCTAGAGGCATACAGGAGGCCCAAGGGACATGGCACACACCTTGGCTCAAGGACTTCAGCCTTTAGGTGGCCAGGAGCCATCACTGCTTCCTCAAAAACCAGCTACCAACACTTCTCTTCCAAGTCAAACAACATATCATCTGGGGCATCGCAGCATCAGCTGGCCTCTCTGTGTGCAGCACTGCCTAGAGGCTGCAGGGGCACATGTGGGGTGGGCGGCTCCTGTCCACAGCTCCCTGCCAGGATGGAGATCCCAGAATCACCTACAAGAGGTGCTGAGCAACTGGGAACAGTAATTACATGGTTGTCTTTAATTAGGTTGTATTGCAAATTTGATCTCATGCACGTGGGAAGCAGTCACCAGAGGAAATGCTTTTCTGTAAAGGGTGTGATATTTGAAAAAATAAAATTCTACCCAAAATAAAGCAGTAAGACAAAGTGCTGCCAGAGGAGGCTACTACAGGTGATACAGGAATGCTCTCAGAAAATAGCAGCCTGGGAAGCTTTAAAATAATATCACCATTGTGGTACAGAGTTAAAGAGCTAATGGATTGTGTATCTCCTTCACAGAAAAAGTATTTTCGGTAGAGCAGTAAAGATGCATATATACACCTGCCGTAAATGTTTAACAACTCCACATCAGCTTGAAATCAGCAGGCTGAATAGAGCATAGAGCTGTCATTTTGAGACAGTCTCTGTTTCCAGACACAGGTAACACTACCCTCTGCTGTAGGAAACCACAAAGTGCCTGGGCGTGTGGCACTGCAGCCAGCACAGCCACCAGCCCCAGGGAAGCCTCTGGGCACCGTGTCCTTCTCACTCCCGGTGGCAAATCACTGCTTTCCCTGGTGATCCACCCTTGGCCCATCCCAGTTGCTGCCCTGAAGGTGCTGTGCAGGGTGCGAGGGCAACAGAGAGTTTCAGAGTCCCCATGGCTCTGGCACATCAGTGCAAAATGCATTGACTTGCATAGCTTAAAGTGTATCTGTACTGAATTACATTCAGGCCTTTGCTCTTGTTTCTATTAACTTATAATTTATGCTACATACGAATGATTTCTAACGACATTCAGTCTTTTATTACCCTTTCCTCATGCCTCATTCTGTTCCCTGTTCAAATTGCAAAGTGATCTGAACCAAATATTTACTCCCTAGAAGGCTGAGTAAGAAATATAGTTGGTCTGTTGCAATCAACAGCCTAAAATCCAAGTCTAAGCTCAGCCCGTGCCCTATAGAGCATAGGCCAGGGATGCTGAAGCATAGCCTCTTCCAGGGTACCTCAGCTTGTGCTGAAGGGCCTGTCCTAACCCCCAGGCAGCCTCTTCTTTCCACCCGGATGGCTTACAGCACGCAGACAGCAGAGAGCGCTGTCTTCTGCCTTCCGAACACCTAGGAATTTCCGACTCCTAGGCTAAGGAAGTGCAAGAGACTAGCTGGGAGTGTTGCAGCAGCGGATGTATGTGCTCATGCGGTAAGCAAGAAGAAATTAAAATGAAAAGGGCAGTCATACTCCCAGTACCCGGAGCTTCTCTGCTAGGAAATGTCATGTTATCTAATAGTCTGTTTCTCTGGCAGCTCTTGCACTTGAAGGCATGTTAAACCACACAGCTATACATGGGTCAGGGCAAAAGGAGATGGCACCAAATCTTTCTGAGTGTGAAGGAGACGGAGAAAACACATTCAGCCTAGCAATCCTTCCACAAAAATCACATTTGCTCATCTACGGATCTTCCTAAACCCTCTCCACACAGAAGTATCCATCACTGTTCTGCTTTCAAACTGCTACAAAAGCCTACGACGACTGTTTTACATACAGCTCAATCCAACTGCCATCCAAGGGCGCCATGTCCCTTTCTATATGTCCCTTTTTGTCACAGCCCCAGGCCACAGTGTTGAGTCTCTTATGTCCAGTGCAGACAAGAAAGCCTTAGACTACAAAAGCTACCCAAATATTTAAAGCTGGAATCAGCGATCAAACAAACCTATTGAGACAGGAGATTGAGCACAGGGAAGGTATTTCACTGGGTAATACATAATTAAGCTGGGAAAATCCTTCCCACAGCTGTTGCAGGTAATAAATACCTACTGAGTCAAAAGGTGACAAAAAAATCCTCTTAGAAAAAAAAAAAAGCAATGCATGAAGTCTTATTATATTCTTACTTCTAGAATTCAATAAATTTCTAGATTATTGATCTCTAGAGATTAGGAGTTTATTGAAGGAAGTAGCTGGATGTGATTGCCATACTCTTAACAGCCTCTCTATGGCACCTGATAGCCACACCACCCAAACCAGGCTACTGAGTCTAAAGGGCATCTGAGCTTACCCGGTAGGACAGCTCTTGTGACCAAGCAATAACATTTCAGGGATTGCACAAAATCATGCAGCTGCTAGGCTTCTGCAAAAATAGGCAAGGGTTTCTGTAAGTCCCAGCCGCAAGTTTATCTATAAAGAACAGTTAGTAAATGACATTTGAATTGCTGTAGTTATTATGCATCACACCCACTTGTTCCTAATGCTGGTGGTCTTCAGACAAAATTGAAGCACCCTTTGTTGAATTCAGATTATTTCATTTAGAAACGGAAGTAAAAAAAGGAGAATTATGGGTATTTGAATCCTGAGAAAGACAATCAGCAGCTCTAGGATTTAAGGTCCTGTAAAAAATACAGCTGACTTCATTCACACAGTAGATTAGTGTGCCATAAACAGAGTTAACCTAAGACAGAAAACAGCTGCTTCAGAGCCTGGACAGCAGAATTATGGCCACAGGAACAGAGAATTTTCCAGGGCACAGAACAAAGGCCCCACAACCCAAGCTGCCCTCCTCAGGAACACAAATCCTGTGTGATGATTTTTATTTTTCACCCATAATGCAGAAAATAGCAGCATTTCTTTTTGTCAAGACACCCACACACAGATGGGCTTGCTAAAGACCGAGATGCCCAAAAGCTATGGGTACAAATATCAAAAGCAGCTGAGGGAGACCTACTGAATTTCAACAGGGGATTTCTGGAACTGTTTTTTGTAGCAACCAGATGAATAATAGCCTATCTGAAAGACTCTGAAGGATATAATTTAGACTTAAGCAAGAGCTCTTCAGACAGGCAGTTCAAGCACCAGGAAGGAATGAGCAATTCTGTGTAAATAACCAATAGTGGAGCATGCCTCTTACAGCAACTCCCACTTCCTAGGCTGCACTAGTCTTTTAGCAGGAAACTAAGCTCCCAAAACTCACAGGCCAGACTGTACATGGCTCAATTGTTTCTAAAGACCCTTAAGACTACACCACTGAGTAAATGATAAACTTACATATATCCGGCACTTCATTCATTCATTGCCTGTAAAAGAAGGTTGATAGAACAATGTTTCTCCAGCTCTGCTCCAAGAGGGCAAATCTGAGCTCCATGCTGCCGAGCCTGAAAATGCATTCAGAGATGTGACAGGCCATAGGCACTGGTACAGGTCTTTTGTTTGTGTGTAACGCATGAACTTATAACACCTTGAAATTATTGCTGTATCTGACTGTAGGAGTGTTTTTAATTCTATTATTTTTCATTCAAATTTCATTATTGAAGACAGAAGGGAAAGAAAAGCAATTAATTGGCAAAGACAATAAATAAAACCTATGTAGATAAAGAATCACCCATGCTCACTTGATCTGTTGCTGCAGGCAAATGAGATAAGAGTAAAAGCAGGCACAGTTTTCTGAGTGATATGTTCTGCTGAAAGCTCAAAATCTTAAACGTCAGTCCTTGAATGTAATGAAACAATTACTATAATACATAATATTCATTATAACAAATACACCAAAGTGCAGCATGTTGTTCTCTTGTCCACCCAAACTCAGCAAAAGCCAAACAAACAGTAACAGATACTCTTACGCCTCGCTGCAAGATCTGGGACTTTTCACTAGAGATTTGCACCCAACTTTGCTGAAGATATACTTTCTGGCCAAAGGCTCATTTTCTTTGCTCAGCTTCAACATCTATGAAATAAGAGTACAAGCCAGAGCCCCCTTCAGAAACAAGTGTACTGCACAAATGGTACAGACCTGAGGACAGGCTTTTCTGAAGTAACCCCTCAAGCATCACAGAGCTGAGATGAGAGACCATTAGCTATTTCAGCTGTGTCATGGCTACAATTCTGTCATACTGTCACCCCACCTAGTCTGAACATAAGCAGAATTAAAACCCGAAAGACCACCCTGTCTTCAAGACAGCGCTCCTCTCCAAAGCTCTACTGTGCTTGCTTTTGCAGAGCTCTTTTTGGATAAGAAAGCCTGGTATAACCTTGTTATTTACTGAGTAGGAAATTCTGCAAATGCTGACGTAACAAAAAAAAGTAAAGTCAATCTATTTACCTAGGGCAGGGTATAGTGAGGGTTGAAATACTGCTTGCTGACTGACACTGTGGGAAAGATATTCCTGCCGAATCACAAGCAGTTATCTCCACCATCACACCCTCTCACCCTGTTATCTTGTACCAGCAGCTTTCCATAAATACTCACAAAAATTTGCAGAGGCTGCTGATTATTTAAACTGGTGGGTGAAAGCACAGCACTGTTAGGACAGCCTGGTAAGGTTAGGGCTTTGGCAGACTATGTATCAAAGGGTTTTCACAGCATTTGTCACAACCTCCACTTTCACTGCATTGCAACAAGAGAGGAGGGTTCCTGTGACAGACAGACCCTGCCAGCTTGCACAGATTTAAACCTTCTTTCTGAATTCAATCCTCAACATATTTTTCTCTCAGGTGATACCAGCACTGTGTGTACTTGAAAGTACAACCTCCAAAGAGTTGGGGAATAAGAGCTGAGGATGGACACACCTGCAGTTTTTGGATGAGTAGAGCAATATGAAATGCCCTTGATAGCATTGCTGAAGTTTTTCCACAGCAGTGGGAGATATGCACAAATGGGATTTTTGGAAATGCCTCTTGTTGGCTGAGCTCCCTCTGTCCCTCAACAGGACATGGAAAAGCAGTTACTGGGGGATTAGAGTTCCAAAAGTTTCAGATAAACCTATTTCCTCCCAAAGCCCCCAGCAGCTTTGTAGTTCGTATCGACTTGAGCTAGAGCTGTTACTTTCTGCTGTTTCATTACAGAAAGAGGCTGAGTCTAACACCTCTCCCTTGCATGTAGCTCAGGGCTTGTGGAATGAGGGCAGTGAAAAGAGAGAAGCTATTTCTCCTGTAACCCACCAGGCACTGTTCTCTGCAAAAGGTTTGCCTGTCATCCCACCCAGCCTCTCTTTTCCATCATTTCCTTGGTACTTTCTCATTTCAAGGCACAGAATTGCTTACTTACTAGAGACAAGCTGGAATCTAAATGCTAAGTTATCCCTCTGCTTACGCTGCACAGGAGCAGTGAGCTTGGTACTGAGTTTCCTAGGAATAACAATGTCAAAAGTCAAAATGCAAGGAAACCTTTTGGATTTTGTCGTGAAGGCATAGATACAGCTTCACAGTCCTCTCCAGTCCACTGATCAGCACAAATATATGGTTAAGGACTGCAAGCTTTTGAACGAGGCCCTTCAAACAAACAAAAAAAAATGTTATGTGTGCTTCAGCACTGTGGATTTCTCTTCAGATGAAGAAGGAATGATTTCATGGCTTTATCAAGAATCAAGAAAGTATTCCCTTTATATCTTTTCAAAGAAAATTAGAGCAAGAACACTAGCACATTGGAAAATCTGCACACTACTTTGTGTTCATACGTTTTGAAGCACCACAGACCATTGACATAAGGAACCAAAAAGATCCTGGAGTCAGCGGCATGCCTCTGGCAGCAAGAAGACCTACTGAGGCTGGTCCCACCGGGCTGTGCCACTGCCATGTGGCACGAGTGTTACAGCATCAGTAGCTACTGATGGTACAATAGACAGCCTGGTACAGTTGTTAGGCTGTTTCCTGGTCAAATTAAACTTTGATCACATACAAGTAGAACCTATGCAGCCTCCAAACCCGTATCATCAGTTACAGTGAAATGTATTCTCATTCATGTCTGATCATTCCTTTCCTATGAGGGCAGTTTGCTAGTTCACTAAGATAACACTAATGCAGATGCTGCAACATGGCAAACGGTCTGAACATAAAAATACTTTTTAAATCCATGACTACTATTAGTTAATTTGTGTCAGTAATGTATGCTACTACCAAACAACAAACACAGAACAGAAGCAAAGAGTGCCTGGACAAATAAACACTCAACATCCACATGCAGCCTCCGTAATCATTCACACTGATGCATTAAGTATTCACAAGCATCCATTTCTGGGAATGAACTTCACACAAACAAATTCTTAACACTAGAATTTCTCCCCCCACAGTGCTACAGAGATCTTTTCTATGCACAAATTTGGGAAATAAATTGTTGTTACGGAATGTTCCATCATGAAAATGCAAGCAGAAATTACACTTTGATTGCCATAAATGCCATCAATTATTTATTTCCTGTGTAGTGGTTACAAAGTCGTCTGCTATATTTTAAAAGCATCACACAGACAACATGAAACATTTATTTAAGTGGTTGTACACTGCAGAGAGCTTGATTTAAACAGTCCTTATTGGGCTTCTCACTGAAACGAAAACTGGCAGTTTGACAGGCAGCACCTTGCATGGAAGCTTAACCTCATTCAGAGCCACTGAACACAACATTTTTAGCCCAACAATATAACAAGTATGTACCTTGGCACAGAATGACACAGGCAACTGTTTTCATGCTGGAGAAAAAGACCATGTATGAATAAAAACTGTGACTGTGCGCAGAGGTAACAGAAGACTTCCAAAAGCCAAACTACAGATTCAGGGAGAAGACAGGGCAAAATTCCCATCTCACAGACAAGTCCTTAGCACATTCAGATTTCACCTAAACCAGAAGAGTATCTTTTTTACTCTTTTATACTCACATTTTATTATTCTGTGTGTTCCACTTACAACCCTTGCTATAATTTTTGCAGATTACTAAGGACTAAACTAACTGGACTGAACTCCATTTATTTCAATGCTGGAAATGTGTATTTCCTGCTGATTTTCCTGCATCATGGTGCATCTTTTTTTTTTTTCCTTTAGTAGCTTACAAAACTTATTTAACCCTTTGGATTAGTGGATATCAAGACCAGACTCTTCATTAGCTTAAGTCACTTATCCAAATAGCAGTATCACACAGGAGACCTCATGTTTATACAAAGGCCTGTAACCCTTTTCTAGTATTTCTGCTCTGGAAGAGATTAAGAGGCCCCAAATCTCCCATTAGGTTGAAGATGGGAATAGCATAGCAGTCTCATGCCTGTTATTTTATCAACATACAAAAATAAAACGTAAGAAACTAGATGTGCAAGACCAAATGGAAATACAGGAACTCTGATTGTGCTCAACGGTAGAAAAAAAATAGAGTAATGGCCTCCATTTGGAGGAAATATCCTCTCTCATGGCCCTATCTCTTCTTTTCTATTTATACCGTAAACAACAAAAGGAACAGGAATATGTGCAACTCTACTAATTTAGACCAAAAAAAAGTGCCAATGAACAGAAGGAACTAAATTTTTTTTGGAAGAGTTACGTACTGCTTGAGAGTCATAGTAAAAAACACCCAAAAAGGCACCAAAACCAAGCAAGACTTTCGGCAGATGGCAGTGCACCAGGGCAGCCACAGCTTGGACAGTACAGCCCAGCTCCACTGGAGTGTGCTCTTGGTTTGCAATATGAACATCAGCGCCCGGCTGCAGGAGTGTGGAGCCGCAGCAGCCCCTGCTCTAATGTTGTTCTGCGTGACACGAGCTGGCAGGATTTGATCAACTACTGGCAGGGCCTGCTATCGGCAGCAAAAAGGCAGCTATGCTGATGCTGACATCTCAAGAGTCAGAAATAGTTAACAATTCACACAGAGAGCTACAGAGAGTGAGAATGGAGTTGTCAAATAGGGTCTTGCCTTATCCATGAAACAGACCTCATAGCTTGACCCTGAACAAAGGACCACATGAAATTTTATTGCACAGTCTGGGGTCTTCCTGTTGTGACATTGTCTTTGCTGCGTCTCTTGTCACCCGGCTGTCTCTTCCCACTGGTGTTCCTGTGCCCTTTGTGATGCAATGGATTGGTACCAGTTCACAGACTCTTGAGTCCAGCCGTGGAAGATTGCAACCACTGGCTCAAGAAACCCACTGACTCAATAATAGGGAAAGATTGAACATGTGGACTAATTAGGTAAGAAGCATGAGAATTATTAACCAAAAGAAGTAGAATACTAATTAATAAGAGAACTAGGTAAACTAGGTAACTTGTAGCCAACGAACAGTGATTTGCTTGCTAAAATCTATGTGTAGTGTAAAGTTTTCAGAATTGGTGTGCTTGATTTGTGGAAAGCTTTTACCTTGCACCCTGCACAGAATAAACGTCTCCTTTCTGAACTAGACCCTGTGTCTCTGTTTAGAGATCCCCTAAATCAGCAGCAATGCCACCTGTGCTGCTCACCGCAAAACAAACTTCCCCCAGGCCTCATCCTGGCAGATTCCTTTGCTCTGGACTCCTCAGCTTTGAGGCTAACAGAACTGGCAAATGCTGTGACATCGCCGCCAATGCAGACCTTGCCTTTTGCTTGTGTACTCAGTCGTTCCATTCACAGAATCACAGAATATGCTGAGTTGGAAGAGACCCACAAAGATCATCAAGTCCAACTCCTGGCTCTGCACAGAACCATCCCCAGGAGCCACATCCTGTGCCTGAGAGCTTCTTGAAGTCTGTCAGGTTTGGTGCTGTGACCACTGCCCTGGAGAGCCTGTTCCAGTGCCCAATCACTTTATGGGTGAAAGGCCCTTTCCTAATATCCAACCTAAACCTCCCCTGACACAACTTCGGGCCATTCCCTTGGGTCCTGTCACTGGTCACCACAGAGGAGAGATCAGTGCCTGCCCCTCCACTTCCCCTCACAAGGAATTTGTAATTGTGGTGAGTCTCCCCTCAGTCTCCTCTTCTCCAGATGAACAGACCAAGGGCCCTCAGCTGCTCCTCGTATGGCTTCTCCTCAAAGTGCATCCCCATCCTTGTTGCCCTCATTTGGACACTAATAGCTTAATAATTTTTTTATATTGTGGTGACCAAACCTGCACACCGTACTTGAGGTGAGGCTGACCCAGTGCAGAGCAGAGGGGGACAGTTCCCTCCCCAGCCCGGCTGCCGATGCTGGCCCTGGTGCCCTGAAGGACAGGGACGTCCCTCCTGGCTCCACGGCACTGCTGACTCATGTTCAGCTGCCCATCGACCAGAGCCTCCAGGACCCTTTCCATGGCACTGCTTTCCATCATCTCATTCTCCAGTCAGTCTGTAGATCCAGGGTTGCCCCATCCCAGGTGCAGAATCCAGCATTCTCCCTTGCTGAACTTTACATGGTTGGTGATGGCTCAGCCCTCTGATTTGTCAAGGTGTCTCTGCAGGACCTCCCTGTCTTGGAGAGAGTCAACAGCTTCTCCCAGTTTTGTGTCATCTGTGAGCTTGCTCAGTATCCCTTCCAGTCCTGCATCCAAGCCATTTATGAAGACGTTGAAGAGCATAGGGCCGAGGATGGAGTCCTGCAGAACCCCATTAGTGACAGGTCTGATGTCACCCCAGTCACTGTTACCCTTTGTGCCTTACCTGTGAGCCAACTGCTCACCCATCCCATGATGCGTTTATCCAGCTGAATGCTGGACACTTTGTCCAGAAGGAAACTGTGAGAGAGTATCGAAAGCTTTACTGAAATCCAAAAATATTACATCAACTGGCTTCCCTTGATCAACCAGGTGGGCTACCTTGTCATAAAAGGAAATCAGGTTTGACAAGTAGGACTTTCCCCTCATGAAGCTGTGCTGGCCATGACCAATGACCACACTGTCTTTCAGGTGTTTTTCAACACCTCTCAGAATAATCTTCTCCATAGCTTTACCGGGCACTGAAGTGAGACTGACAGGCCTGCTATTTCCAAGGTCCTTCTTGTTTCCCTTCTTGAAAATTGGGATGATGTTCACCAGCTTCCAGTCAGCTGGGATCTCTCCATCTTCCCGAGACTGATGAAAAATCATCGAGAGAGATTTTGCAATGCCATCTGTCAGCTCTTTGAGGAGAGCAGGTTAATTAAAATAGCAGGCAAAACCAGCAACAGAAGTCTATAGTTTGATTGAGGACTGTAAAAGGTCTTCAGTTTGCATCCCTCAAGAGAGGGAGGAAAAAAGAAAAAAAAAGGAAAGCAAACAAACAAACAAACAAACAAGATACAAAAATCAGTGCTGTTGCAAACATTCAGTGTTTTAAAAACTTTGCCTTCCAAGCTTCCAATACGATCAGTGGATCAGTGGTCTGGATTCAATGAAGCCAGCCCAGGTTTATACCACTACAGGTTTTGTGTTTAACAGTGCCTGCGTCTACACCTGTGTGCCTCTGCCCACACGTTGCTTCGGGGACACCCCAGTTAGCAAGGTAATGGAAATAAATTTACTCTTTGCATTCTAGCTCCAAGTTTGTGGTTGTCCTGGGTGCCTGCCTTTGCCAACTCACGCAGCTCTGTATAGCAGCAGGGAACTTAAGGAAGCACCTTCTAGCTAAGAAGAAATCCTATCACCAACACTCCTTGTTCTTTCACCTATTCATAGTATGAACTCATCACACTCCTGGCAGGTATCAGAATGAAAAAGGACCATGGTGATTAACTTGCAAACTATCTGTGATTGAGAGCATCTTCCTAACAGATTTTCAAATAAAAAGACATTTGGGTTCAAACTTCAACAGATGATGCAAGAGTAAGGGCACTAAAGTAAAGCCAGGACAGAGATAGTGAAGTCTCAGATTTCCACCACTACATTTCTACATAAAAAGAGAGTTTCAAAAAGACCTTGCATAGCAGGGTAGAAAGATTTACTTTTTTTTAACTAGCTTTCCTCTTCATTTATTTTCACCTGTTCAGGACAATCCCAGGTATCAATCCAGGCTGGGTCATGGATACACAGAGAACAGCCCTGCTGAGGAGGACTTGGCAGGGGTGGTGAATGGCAGGCTGGACATGTGTGCCGGCACCCAGAAACCAACAGCATCCTGCCACCATCACCATCAGGCAAGCAGGGAGCTTCCTTGCTGGCATGGCCAAGTCTAAGGCATTTCTGCTTCGCAGGAGGACAGGACAAAAAGAGAGCTCCAGTCCTTCCAGGAGAGGACAAGCACATCCCCTCTCCTCTGTAGGCAGTGATAAATGTAACAGCCTATGTGTAAGGGAAGACACATTCAGTCTTAATTGAACAAGTTCAAATAAAGCTGACAAAACTTCAGCTTCTCCCTTAAAATTATGCAGTAACATTCCACGTGGCCACAAAACAAGTTGTCTACCATCAGGTTTTACTATACTGTATATAGTGCATACATAATGAAAACACAACCTACTGCCCTAGCCCAGAGTATGGGACAATTTGTTTCCAAAATTAAGTTTGCCAGCTAATAATGGCTGGCAGCAACTGCTGCTGCTGCTGCTGTCATCATAATGATAGCACTTTCTTATTTTTATGCCTCTATTCCCTGCAACAATCTAGGTGCCTCGCTGTGCCCTAATGCTGCCTTCTTATAAAACATTTAAAAAGGCATTAAGTACAGCACCATTCCAGAAGCTACTGCAACTACAAGCAGAAGTGTCTAAATGACCTGTTTAAGAGCCTTGAGCATAGTAAGGAAAATGTGTTTATTGCTGACAACACCATATATTCCTCACTGAATACTTGGGTTGACGAGGTTGATCAGGAGAAGGTCCCCAATATGTAGGGACATACACAAAATTTGGATCTTCATGCCAGTACAAATGGCATGGGGCTGCTCTAGGCCCAAGTGCTGCTCTGGGTCACGCATACCTCCCATGATCCCTACATGCAGCAGAAAGGTACAAGCCTTTCTACTGCTGTGCTCTACTCCCAGAGCAGATGAAGAAGCAGCTCTTCAACACCGCTGCTGCAAACTATCATTTGGATCTATGCACTCTGATCGACATACAACTGAAAGAGCAGAGATATGCAGAGATATGGGGGTAACCGTAATCCTCTGGGATAGAAGAGCAGTTTCTATGCTGCGAACATTGACAAAGGAGATGTTACTTTAAAAAAAGAGGGGATGTATCAATTAAGCCACATGCACAGCTGACTTTGCACTGCCCATCCTCTGAGCAAGGGTAGTCCAGGTCAGTCACTGGGTAGCCAAATCAGAGCAGATTAGTTGCTGCATTATTAGGCCATAGCAGATGAACATTTCTACTGATAAACATGCTTTCCACACTCCCATGTCTACGTATCAGTCACTGAAGAATGAGTTTTTGCATCCCTCAGGATGTTAAAGCTTTTGAGAACCCATGTACTCCAAGAGACCACTGATGTGAGAAAAAAGATGGCACAACTCAACCTGCCTCTGACATCTCTGAGACAGCCCCCCGTGAGGAATCAGGCTCACCCACATAGGAGATTGCCCAGCATTCATCCTCAGGGTGAACCTTCCCTGACTCAGCCAGACCAGCCTAAGAATTGGGAATGGCTCACCTACAATTCTCAAGTCACACATTGCTCTGAAGCATGAAAGGCAAGGCCTGTGCCATCACTGTTCCACACAACTAATTGCATGATGGTGCTGGATAATTCCTGCTGCCGTCTGTCCAATGGCCGAGGCCAGCAAAACCTGCCTGGTCTTAGACTGACAGTCTACCATCACCCTAAACGAGCACAGTGTTGCATGCACCCGCCAAGGCCTTCCTGAGGTATGTGAAAAGGGAATTATACTGTTTAGCAACCAAGAGGTCACAGTGTGCTGATACTAACCCTGGCGTTACTGACCAGGAGCTTCACTGACTCTCTGAGCATGAAGCATTAAACTCTTTCAGCCTCTGAAAACATGACTTTTTTCCTATCCAGTCTTAGTCCAAGGAGAAAGTACGGCTTCTTGTGAAGTCAGCTGTTGATAAAACAACCTTTAGGAAAGTCGTTTTAGCTGTGCGCAGATCAAGCAGTGAGAAGCTGGGATATGTGAAGTGCCTTCTCAACTATAATCTTGACTCACTACAGTTGTGATTTTGCCCAAGCCCAGAGTAGGTATATGGACATCAAGTGCAAGTAACATCAGAGTCAAGCCAAACAGAATGTAGAAAGTGTGAATTTTTTGTTTATTTTATTTACTAGTTCTAGTCCTCTCCATAGATTGCCATGCCGATTAGTTAAAATAAGTAAATAAAAATAATGGTAGCTTACAAAATAAAGCCCCTCTTACTTCCAAAAGCACAGCCAGAGTCTCAGCTACTTCCCTTTGCTGGAAGAAGGGTTTCCAGCCAGAACCAAATGCCATCGCCACACAAATATTGAAATCACCTTGTGTGGCTGAAAAGATACACTATTTTAGCAGAGTAATAATTACCACTTTTTTTCTGCACCAATACGTAAGTTTTAGAATTATACAAACTGAGGAGAATTTCCTCAAGGCTCTATTAAATATAAAATCCATTCATTATAACAGAACACTTTTCTTATAGACTGCACTTGGCAACAGCTCGCAGTCATTAAGATATCATCTCTTCAGAAGTACAGTGATTTTCTTTAGCAGATGTGTTAAAAGACACAACTCCACAATAATTCGCAAGAAGAAAAAAAATCCAACCAAAGAAAAAATCACTACCTACTCAGAAATGTAAACTCTTGAGGTGTAGCTATTTTAAGAACATGGAAAGTACTTCCACACTATTGTTAGTATCGCTCCAACACTTTGCTATGTTCCTGTCTCCAGAGAGCTCTTGTCCTCTCCAGAGAGGCTGTTAGAACAGCAGCTTCAGGCCTAAAAGCTCCTGTGATGCAAATACAGTGGGCGAACAGCAACCAGCGAGTATCTTGCAAGCACTCTCCATAAGAAATAGGGTGAATACTTTGGATTAGGTGAAACCCCATTTATCTCAAATTCCTGAAAATTCTGTCCTTGCTAGAACAGGGTGCAATTCCTAAGAAACAGTGACAAAAGGCTTAAAATCCCCAAATCCCTATGGTCTAGATCTCTGGTCTACTTGCTATTAGAACCTATAGATACCACTTGCTGTTAAAAACTGTTCCTCTCAAGATGGTGAGGTGAGCTGATCCTTACAGGAAATCAAGGCACGAGCTTAGGATAAACTGGGAGAATTTCCACAGCCAAACCAAGAGTAAAAGTGGTCTCTGCCAACTTCCAAAGCAGGCACTGTATTCAAAAGTTCAGGCAAGACTGCTCCAGGAAACGTGGTCTTTTTAAGGCTTGCTGGGACCTTCACTCTTTCGGCACTGGTTAATCAAACTACTTCAACAAGAGCACGAGGGCAAGGCCAAGCCAGTCAAGCAAGCCCAGCTCCAGTTCCAAGGGCTCTCCCCCCGATGATGGCGGCTCAGGGAGCTGAGCCACCGTTCCTGCACAGCCATCCTCTTTGGATCATTACGTTTCTGTTCTCCCTGCAGCTGGGAAAGCCATCGCTATGTAAGCAATGTGGCTGCTAATGCTTGAAAGTGATAATTTAACTTAAGCCTGTAGTAAATGCTACTTAGAGCAGCTTGGAAAGAAAAGCACAGCTTCAGAGTGTTTTGGCATTACTTCTTAAGGAAAAAGCTTTATGCAATTGCAGAAACACATCCCAGATCTCTTGCCTAACTTGGCCAGTTTCAACTGAATTTGACAGAGGAGAAATGATCCCCAAACAAAATCTCCGTACAAAATCAAGAAAACAGACAAGTAGGTAGACGTGAGGTGCCACATTAATGCTCCCACACAGGGCAAGGCTTGGCCCCATCATGAATCAGAAAATCCACAAAGCACAAGGATAGGAACACTCCAGACACAATAAAAACCTAACTTTCAAGTTAGATACCATCCAGCCCAAACATGAGAGGCAAAAATGACAAAACCAAGAGAAGTCTGTCACTCAAGGAACTGAGTTTCACACTGTGATGGAGCCTACGGGGAATTCAACTGCACCAAGCTTACCAGGTTTATATTCCAGCTGTACAGAGACATCACAAGTAAAGATTTAAAATTATTTTAGCTTCTTGTCTGCTTTCCATAAATATGAAGATATTGTAAAGCACAAGGTGAATGAGTACATAATGTGACTAGTTAAATCAGTGGTTAAAGCATCTGCTGTCACAACAGAAGACATAAGCCTATTGGTTTAACACTGGTGTTTCAGCAGCAGCACAGTAGTGCTTGCAGCATCCAGCTGTGGGAAGGAGGCCAAATGCCTTGAGCTGTCACGGGGCTCCCAGGTGCAGACACCCAGGACACAGGCTGAGAGAGGCAACGGTCACCCAGACCCTAAGGAGCAGTAAGGTTGACACTCTTCTTGGTGAAATACGTAGATGGCACCCAAAAGCTGTGGCTCTGTTTTACAGCTGAGCAAACCCCCTTGGGCAGCCTTATTGTGCAGGCTGTGCACACTGCATACGTCACTTCTGCCAGTGCTGCTGCTTCTTCAACGGCTTGCCTTCCTGCCCAAGTTTGGCAGCATTTAAATACCACACTACAAAAAGGGCCCCAATGTAGAAACCAGCTGTTTCATGAGTTTTCTATTTACATCACTCATTCATGTTTTTCTGAAAGTGTGTTTAAAACAAAGGGGAAAAAAAAGTTCAAACTGAAGCAAATTTCTACACAGACTGTGAAGAAATAAAACAGCAGAGCAAACAATTGCTCTGTTCAGCTTCTGCCTGCTGGGTAAAATACTCTTCAAATATTTACCGGACAGAATATGCTAACAGGGAGCTGCCTAGTACTTTTGCTTACCGTATCCTGAAAATAGATGTCACTTTAGGAATGTACAGATTCCAGATTTGCTAGTTTGAGAGCTCTTGCATTCATGTCGCAGTTGCAGATGTCAGGAAATTTGTTTCCCAACAGAGATACTAGAGTTGAAGTGACACTTCTTGTCTCATTCTGTGTAATTGTAGCAGTAATAACTTGGTCAGCGTCACGTTAAAATGGGAGGCTTCTTTGACCCTTAATGTGGGGAGTTTTACTCAGCCCACGGTGTTTGTCTGTCAGTGCCCCAGGAAAGTTGAGACCCTTGTGCCCGACCCTTGTTCCCTTAGGGGAACCCTTCACTGAGCTGTCATGCTGGATCGGGGAGTGTTCGACTGACATAGTCAGGGAAACACCAACGGCAGAAGGTAGAGCCCTCAGCAGGTTTTCCTCTTTTTTGGAGTGTGTTCCCCACTGCCAGTGACTGCCAGCGCCTGGGAAGAATTCACACTGACAGTTTACAGAATAATGCTCATTATTAATATAAAATTGTGACAGGTTAAGGTTTGAAAATTGTCAGTGATAGTGTCTGACTGCAAAAATATGCTTGAAGGAATATACAGGCAAGCTCTAATTCCAAATAAAATGTTCAGCAAGCATAAAGTATGATTCTTACCCAACAGGCATCCCAGTGTGGGAGAAGACGGGTTCAGCCCCTTGACTGATCCCAGCAGTTATGATGGAGTCTTCCCTAACTTTTCCCCCATTCTCATCTGATTTTTATATTATTTCTTTGTGTTTAGATGGAGCTTGAGTGACTCGAGCGAGACAGACACACCTTTGTTACTGATGGGTGGAAAACTCTCTTGCTTTTACACATACAGTCAGAAAGAACACAGAGCACATGCCCAGTGAGGGGTGACTGTACCTCGGGGGCAGGGAACTTTGGGATGGAGGGGTGCATTAATATTATTATTAGGCTTTAATGAAGCAAGTTCATCTAAGGAGAGGGATTTCACCACAGTAGCTGGCTCAGCAGTAGGATATCTTCCTTTATCTTCCCTGGTATTAGGTTTATCAGCTGCAAAGTACCATCGAGTTCCCTTCCCTGCAAGGGTTCTCCCGGAGCCTGGCCACGGTGTCTCTGCTCTGCCCCACCCCACATTTCATCCCCCTCAGCAGTAGTGTGTGGATGGGGAATCATCCTGGATTAGGTTTCAAGTCATGCCAACTGCATTCCATCCAGGGAGCAGCAAATGTGATTTACCCTGTAATTTCTGTACTGTTATAACTCCTGCTAAGATGCTAATGTAACTCCTCAGTTTTCTCAAATTGTATTCCCAGTTACATGTCCACAGAGTCCCCAGTCATTTTCCCACAGTCGGCAATGTCACATCCAAGAAATTTTTCTCCTGGAACTACTGGCTTCTCCACAAAATATAACTTCAGTTTTCTAACATCACATTTAAGTCGAATTCAGAACAAAGTTCTAGCTGGAACAGCCCACTGAGCATTAGTAACAACCTGAAGAGACATGTCAAGATGTTGGAGGTACCTCACCCTGACTCAGCTCTATTTTGCACCAATACCTGCATTCACAGCACCAGCCTGGGAAAAGAAATTCCTGAGTCCCAGTCCCTGTTTTGACAAAGACTGATTTCTTCATACAAAAGCACATTCAGTAACTAAGGACATGCAGAGAACACAGTCTCCCACCTGCCTGTTTAACAAACTTTGGCTCTTGGCTTTTCTAAAAGGTATGAGAGGACACTCAGAAGTATCTCTCATTGCACTTGGATCTTTCCACCCCCTAAATGTATGCTGTCAAATCCCTGAAATATTTGGCAATCACCCTTTCCAAAAGGTTCACTTTATTTCTATCATTTGTTCTATACAAGTCTACAGTTAAGAACCTTTATGCTGAAACAAAGGGATATTTCCTTTTAAAAGAAGAGATTTCTTTCCAGCATTATATTTGGCAGCTAAAATACAAAAATTACATGTTTACTCCAATCTAAAGATTATTCCCCATTTGACAATCCTAGGTACAGCTGTGAAAATGAAAAAGCCTTTTCATAGCCCTAATCATGGCATCTCCAAAGTCACTGTGGAGTTGGGACCAAAACCAGAAGCACATCCTGGAATTAGCACAGTGAGGAACAATCACAGAAATAATTTTGTTTGCCTAAATCCTGTTTCTCCATACCAGCTCAGTAGTTTTGGTAACCCACAAGCTCGGTGCAATATCCTTTTCTCTCATTCAGGGTGATTCATGTGTTTCTGAGAAACAGTAAATAAGACACAGGGAGGTTGGAAATTTGGCTTAAGCACCCGTCAGCAATGTTTGGAACAGACACTTCAGTAAGAAAAGATACCAGAATAAGAGGGAGAAGCTTGACTTTGCCTTTTTTCTTCATTCTACCCACTCCTTAAACTGACAGTTCCCTTGTACTTTTCCCTTGAGTCATTAGTTTTACAAACCATGCTTTCTCTTGAGCTGCAAACTATCAACTTCAGAATCGAATACCCGCTTGCTTCAGGAATTAAAAGAAGAAGAAGCCACAAGACCAAAACCTGCTGTTCTTGTTTTCCTCTCTGTAAAGGTACAGATTCTAAGTGATGACTGTGTGGCTGCCCACATGGACAAAGCCACAGGGCATTGTGCCTGTCCATGGCAAGGATTCCATGCAGAATTGTCTTCAGGATTTCCTCCTCTTTCCAAGGGCACACAAAATTCTGCATGCATTTTTAAGACATGAATTATACCCTTGACTGATCTATGTACAGATTATATCAGCACTGCAAATAAACCATGCCTGCCTTGCTTAACTTTCCCTTAGGAGGCAGTCCTTGCTAGATGCAGATGAAACATGGACACCCCATGTCAGACAGCACTCTGAAATCCACACTTAATCCCAATTCCCTTAGTCTCTGGGAAGCACAAAGAGAAAACTGAACACAGCTACTTTCCAGTTTCTGAAGAGCACGACTGCTCATCTGGGCATCTCTTCTGCCCGCATTGCCAAGCTGTCTTCATGCTCAGAAAGAGTCCTTTTACATCACCCACTGAAAGCAACATCAGGAAGAACAAAGCAGCTGGCAGTATCTTACTCCTGCACTGTTAAGGCTTTCCAAGGACCTGTGTGCAGATGAATGTGTTATTTGGTGCCAGGAAAAAGGACACAGCAAACAAAATTTCTCACTGCTGTTATTTCTGTTTTATTCAGATATATGATCTAAGAAGATCAGATGAAAAACAACCACTAGGACACGATCAAATTCCCCTGGAAGTTCTACATCCTGCCCTGCGACTTTGAGTGCTGGGTCCACAGCGGATACTTAACAAGAATGGATAAACAAATATATTAGTCCAGATGCAAACAAACAAAAAAAAAGCCCTCTTAGTCCTATGCACTGAGTACACTTCCTGATAGAGTGGGTAGGTCTAATTTGATCTGAAATTAGATAAAACTTTGGATCAAGAGAAAAAATTCTGAATGAAGGCAAACCAGTACTATTGTTTTACAAACAGGAGAGAACTGCTTTGTGCAATGGGTAGCATCTCCCACTGCTCTCAAAACAGCAGCCAATAGAACTGACTGTGGGATCTGCATCCTTGCTGCTGCCCCAGGGAATGACGTGGAGATGAGACAAAGTGCAACAAATGACCTGCAGCTGGGGAAGCTGTGGGAACTACAGTGTTCCTCAGGAAGACTTGCCACTGCCAGACTGCCTGAACTGCAAACACGCAGCATCACTTGACAGCTGTGTCCCTTCCAGTCTCACTCATACAGGCCTCCTCCAACTACTGTGCCCTGACTGTTAGAAGATGGGAACTGCCAGTACCATATTTGAATCACAATCTATTTTTGTCTTACAGGCTTTAACTAAACTTTAAAGAAAGCACTGGTGATGAAAAGCTGAAAGTCTTGTGTGACCTGAAATAACAGAGCAAAGCTAACTGATCCCCCACTGTCTCTGCTCTCAACTAAAGCTATTTTCATGGCTTTCAACAAGATAACATTTCAGCAAGCTGTACAGATAGATAAATGTTATCATAAGTCTTATCGCCAAAGGAATCCTGGAACAGGATTTCCTCGGGAAATAGGTTATAAGAACCAGTACTAAGACATAATTGTTTTCAGCTCCTACTTCCCCTGATTTCCAGGGCAGCAGGATCCAACCTGACAGACTTCACAAGTTTTGCTAGTCTGAATAAAGAACAAAAATAACATTTGGAAAAGCATAAAACACAAAGAAAGTGCTAGGGTTTGCAGAACTATTTCTATATGGCATCTGTCTCTCTTTGCAACAAGTTTGACACGAAGTCTGCAGCTGAATAAAATTTCAGTTTATTGCTCTACACAAAGCCTCACATGAAGTTATTTTAAAAGAAGACAACTATCAATTAGTCCTAATGAGGATACAATTTGTTTTCAGCAGACTTGCTTTATTGAAAACAGCAGAAACAATTGAGCTGAACAACAAAACAAGCTGCAATTAGAAGCTGAATGTCCACTGGCCCTAGAGCACCATACATAGCTGACAGCTAAATGACAAATTAATCTACATTTCCCATATTACATTTTGAACACAATGTAGAGCATGGAAGAGGTATGGTATGTATCCTACCAGACTTGAACTTCTCAGCTGAAAACTGATAGGGAAAAAATGCTCAGAGCCACTTTTAATCCTTGACAACTCTTTATTAAGAGTCAAAACACATCTAGGAACTGCAGCAGCAGATCTGTGAGGGAATCAAAAGACTCTTCTCTCTGACAATCTGAGAAGTCAAAAGCATTGAAAGGGTGGACTCAGCATTATGTGTTGAGAGGATTCGGATCAATGGACTACTGTTACAGACACAAATGCTAATTCCCGAACTGTTGAACTCTACAGTATGAGAAACAAGCAGTGAAGTAGCTGAAAAGAATGCTTCAGACTGCTGGTGTGGGTTAGTAAACCAAAAAGGTCCCACAAAATACTAGGTCTGCAAAAACAGCAAATGGGCATCAATGTTTCTTGGTGTCTGGTGTCCAGTCTGTTCTTTCTTTGCCACCACAGCAAGTGGCATCAAACTAGACCTGCCTGTGGAGAGCAGTGATATAGGCTATCCCCAGCAGCGTGGGGGAAACTTAACACTCCATTTTCTGCAACCCAAACCCAGGGAAATGAAAGGACGTCTTATTTCTTCGCCTTTCCATGCATAAACCACACATAATTGTTTTAATATAGTGCAGTACACTATATACAGCAAGTAGTTTTAGATTTTAAACTAGGTAGTAAATAATTCTGATGAAGATCTTTTGTCTAATCATTTGTCATAATAAATAATTCATTTGATATAAATGTATCTGATTTGCTATCTTTAATACTGCAAAACAAAGTTATTTAAACCATTGACAGTCTGAGGCTAAGATTGAATTCAGCCGCACCTAGACTCCTCTCTAAAAAGGTGTTTTGAAAGCAAGAAAGTCCTTTCTGCACCTCATGGCTCAACAGCGGGGTTTCTCTAATAAACTTTGTCTGAATGTTGGAAATGATAGAACCAAAATTTTTTCACCAACTTTAGTCAGGGCTTTTGTTCGTCTTCCCCCAGGGGGAACGGAATGGAAGCTTCTTTTCAAAAAACTCTGTTCCCTGGGCAAGGTCTGATGAGCTTAACATGTCAATGGACTGGGAGCTGCCAGGGGATGCACAAGAGATAAGCGATCATTAAGGAACTTCAATGCCCGAAAGTCCTTCCTGGTGTGTCAGAGACACCTTGTCTGGGAAAAGATTGTAAGAGAATGAAGAATGAGGATCTGATTAACAACGAAGATGAAGGGATCAATAACCAATAGGAAACCAAATACTGAGAACTGTGTAACTTGGGACCGAAGAACATTGAACCAATTAATTGATCTGGTTTTGTCTGTATAAGTATGTGAAAAATCTAGTGAAGTGAAAAATCCATCTGTGATGGAAGGATTTTCTCTGCACAACCCAGGCAATGTGTGGATGAAATTATTTCTGTTGCCCATCCTGGCCAGAACGACATCCTGGCCAGAATAAAGTAATGCCTTAATTCTGTAACACTAAAAAATGTTGCTGGAGAGTTTTTGTTTTTCCCGCAGTTTCGATGACATGAAGCTCTCACTCTCACCTGCCACACCCTCTCAATCTCCCTTTCCTAATACAGGAGAACAGTAAAGGTGTGGAAGCAGTAAAAGGTGCCCATGGCATGAGCGTGGACAAAGAGGTAGGAAGCACCTTGCTCATGGTAACAACAGCTGCACATCAGGTAGCAGAGTTTCCAGCAAAGGGATCAATGGCATCGGGGATCAAAGCAAGCAGCTGTGGAATTTCAACAGCCAGTTCACATGAACCATACCAACTGCCCCAACTTTCCATTATCATTATTATGATATATTATATTATTGTGCTATATTATTCTTATCATTATTTGATAAGCAACAACAAAATAATATATATGGTGTATGCCTCGTAGTCAAGTTATCAATACCGAGACTCCCAAAACCATCTAGATTTTTCCTGAAGGCAGTAAAGAAAAAAGTTTTATCATTTCTATATCTTGCCATAACCAGACTGAACAGAACTGAGGCAGTAAATTGCATCATACAGAACATGCTGGAATTGCTTAATTTGAGATACTCACCTGCAAGTTGCATATGCAGTTGAGCTGACATGTATAAAACCTGCACATACCCACATTGCGACCTGGGGTTTATTCGACAGAAATACAGGAGCTCTTGCTAATTTCAAAAAATTAAAAATTCACAACAACAGGTCTCTGATCTATTCTGCTATAGAGTACTATGCAATTCTACTTACTTGTTCAAAAATAAAATTCCCCTAAGGCTTAACGTCACAGACTGTCATGTCTAAATATCCTATTTTGTGAAAGCTTCTTTAGATTTCTCCTCTACTCCACCTGCATTTTGTCAGCTTGGCAAACTATCCAATCAAGGGGAAAAAAATTTCCTTTTATTGACCAGACTACATACAAAGTTATACTCAGCTAATATATCAAGTGCTTTCCATTACAAAATTACATTTCATGAATGTATTTTGCCTGAAGATAGTAAGAAAGAAAATACTGTTTCCATTCTATAGATGAAGAGGCGAAAGCTCTTCTTTCAGACACAGTACAAACACTGAACAGAGTTCAGACAGTCAAATTTACCTATTTCACTGCAGAAATCAACTTCCCAGATGACAGCTGAGACCATTAACAACATCACTGCCAGAGTCATCCCTCCATCCTATCCTGGGTAAACAAGTGCCCTCGTTATCTGGCAATGCATATGTCTCCCAGCGTGAGCACGGGGTACCTTTGTGCTCTGTTTCATACTTAATTGTATCAGAGTCCCTGTAGAAAAATCACAAGTTCAGGAAATTTCTCATAAGCATCAAGTGTAACACGATATGTATTACACGACTGAGACATACCCTCAGACAAAATAAGACAACCTCCATTTCTGACTGTGCTGAAAATTTGTTATTCAGGTTTGCCTGCTACTGTCGATACAGCTCAGCATATAACAGTAAGATAGCACAAGTCACAGTGGCAGATAAAAGAAGCAAGGTGGAAGAGGACATGGTCTTGGAGCAACTCCCATGTCTCCCATGTACTTCTGACTACAAACTGGGCAGAGCAAAGGGCAGAAACTCTCCAAAACCTGTCAACTGATCACCTCTCCCTTGCTAGGCAAAGGCAGTTATCGCCTTGTGCTCATCTAATAAAGCAAGGATAAACAATAATGTTGCATAATAATTCTAAAGCTACAATTCTAAGTTCACTTTGTGTTGTGAGTTTGTTTGGTTTTATGGGTTTTGTGGGTTGGGTTTTTTTGTGGTGGCTTTTTGTTTGGTTGGTTTTTTTTTAATATTGAGGGCTCCTCTAGCTGGAATAACATTATTAAGAACTGATTACACATACAAGATCCAGACTGAGAAAGAGCAAACACACTTACTCGCTGACTGAAAACCGTGCCCCTTTTCTCTGAAAGCAGTGTGTGCCCACAGACGGTTCGATGCAGCAAACAGTTAATAACCCTCTCTAACTTCAGTTTCAAGACACAGTAGTTAGAGAGTTCTCAGTAACTTTGAAGGGGAATAATAGCATTATGCTTTACTGCAGGTATGACATGCATAGGGGAGGCTCATCACAGAACAGCTACCTTCCACTCAGGGAGTCATCAGAACTGCGCAGCCACCACACTGTGAAGTTGGAAGCTAAACAAACCATTCAAAATTCATGGTAAAGTATCTGTGTAAAAATGTTCCGAGGACACTCTCAACCCTCATGAAATTGGTGAGTTAACAGCAAATCCAGCAAACTTTTTGTTAATGTAGCTACTTAAAAGGAAGCAGCCAGTCTTAAAGTTTGCCTGTGCTTGATGTAGGCCTGCCAACATCTAGTGTCTTGTGCTCCTGACTCATATAATTTTCAGTATGTGACTGTTCCTTGTTCAAGAGCCACAGCTTCTTTTTATGAAGCCCATTAAATATGACAATGTACTACACTATGATTATGTTTCAATTAGGAAGGGGGAGCTAATAACTTTGCAGGGCTCTCTAAAGATCCAAACAACTGTGCTCATTTCACGGCTTACTGATTCTTTATAAGCATTAGAGAGTCCTGGAAATAAAATGACAGTACTTATTAAATTGGCTTTATCTCATAGCCAGTGAGTTTTTCTTATGCCCTAATGTGAAAACAACCCTTATGGATGATCAGCTTAAAAGAACTGAATAAGCAGTTCTGAGCAACTAAAAGATAGTGCTTTATTTTTTTTTATCTTTCCCCACTTCTAACACCTGAACTGCTCTTTACATTAGAGTCAAAAAGGAGCTCAGAGTTTGCAAGTTCACATAACTTCTGTTTGACTACAGACATTATTTATATAATCTGACTCAGATTTCCAGCAAGAACCCCCTGTTACACAGGGCAATCTAATGTGGAACAGGTCACCTGCAAACACTGAATAAATTTAATTCATGTGATATCACAAGAACAAACTGTTCAGTAGTATGTGGGGTCAAACCAGACTCCCTTGAAGTTTCAGCATCCCATCAAAGTCAGGCAGATTCCCTGGGAGGGTTAAGCACCCTGAACGAACACCTTCCTGCAACGGCCGGCCACGAGGAGCAGAAGGGGCTGGAACAAAGCATTCTGCAATACAGATGGTGCCCAAAGGACAACAGCAAGTGCTCATTGCAGAGCAGTACAGCAAGTAAACACTAGAAACTCTTGTTCCCTGCCATTGCTGTAATGTTTACAGCCTCCTCATACTTTTATTTACAAAGCAAAAGCTACAATCCTTGTGTGCTGACGTTTACACAATGTCTCTTTCAGAGCCACATACCTTCTCTCACATGATTTTTCTTCCATTATCACTCTAAGGGAAAATTATTCCCCAGAAATATACCTTAATTCTCTTTAATTTGTCAGCTAGCTACTTGCAGTTCTGGAGGCTGATAATTTTAAGTGCAACTACTTCACTAATTTACAGATACGGCAAGGTTTTTCAAGCTGAAGCATTTATCTTTTTTAAAAGAATTATGGGAAACTATTGCTCAAATGAAATCTATTTGGGCCTTAGCCAAAGGGTTTATTACCTTGAAATAAAATAAGTGGGAAACAACACATTGTAAATAAATTTATGCAGATTCAAAATAGAGTATTTGAAGTTTGAAATGCCTGTTCTGACATTGTGTCTTCCCTTTTTCTTCCCCCAGTTAAGAGTCAGGGATAGAATGCTAAAACAGGACCTCAAGCAAAGCCAGCAAAGGTCTCTGAAATTCTTCTTTCCTTGGCTAAAACTAGTATTCACAAAAGGATCATAGACTGACAGGGGCTACTGCCTCTAGCTCCAGGTTGCCCTAAGCAGCTTTGATCTGTGCTGCCGCCCACACTCACAGAACACTCTCAGGTATTTGGCCTTTCCAGCAGCGACTCCACACTCCCTCTCTGAGTCAGTGTAAAGAGGAACTGTGCAGCACCAGTTACGTAGCTTACCAGTAAATACGAAATTAATGTTCCCATGAGAGCCAGGAGCAAAGCTACAAGGAGGCGCAGGCAAGGAAAGGAGCACAAGGGCAAAAGTGCATGGTGATTTCAACCATCACATTGTTCACTTTCTCCTCCTAATACTCAAGCTGCAAAAAGGAAAATATTCCATGTGATTTTCAGAAGACAAAGGCTATTTTAGACTGTGATGTACAGAATTGCAGTGTATAATACAGCATCTGGCTTACCTTTGATAAAGCTCCCATGCATACATGTCACTTGGTACAGATCAGTAGCACACTGAAATATCCCAAGGTGGGAAGTGGATATCATTATAGCACCTCCCTTTAGCACACCCACGTTATATTATTGGGTTAGCTCTCCAAGAGTCAGCGGCCACCTAGACTTGTGCATCAGCTGTGTATGTGAGAGGAAACAATACAAGCAAAAGGAAATATGTAGCACCAGACTTGGAGCATAGCTTCTGTCTATTCAAATAAACCACCAGCACACCTCAAACTGAGCCAAAGCACTCTACTAGCATCTTCTTCAGTACACTGTGGAAACTTCAAAATATTTAATCTATATTTTGGCTCTGGAATCCACAAGCTTTGTGTTAGTTTTGCAGCAGAACTCTTTAGTGTGCAGGTAGAAATTGGTGTCTGCGTATTAGCCATTGGGATTTAGGCCAAGTGGCAGGGAGAGGAGACAGAAGACAAATCTTCAATTTGAACATTCATTAATTTCATTTAGCACAGCTTACCTTGTATTCTACCTTGAATCCTGAATCAGAGAATCCAAAAATCACTTACAATGAATTTCTCATTAAAAGCCTGACTATTCCTTGAGCCAGCAGAGCCTGCCTCTTTGAAATGCCTAGTCTTGATTACTAAGCATCAAAAATGATAAAAACCACTCAACCAGATCCTGTTTTATCCAAAAATAACTTTTGTTCATAAGGCTCTTTTTTCCAAACTTCAAATGTTATTTTTTAAATTTCTCTACATCCCTTCTCAAATATCATAAAATTACTGTGATCATAAGTCTTTCCAGTCTAGATTATAGTAGCAGACTTCCTCTTACTTAGCTGTAAATGTCTACCAGACAGTTACCTAAATCCAGGATGCTCTCTTCTGGATCTGTAATAATACAAAAGGATCCTACTGAAGAAGCTTAATCAGTTATCTTCAGACAGCATGAACATTCTGAGCATGTCAACTTCAAATCTTTTACTAAAAGCAAATTTAGAAGAACAGCTGAAACTGAAACAGCTAATTCTGAGATACCTAAAGCGGGGAGGGAGGGGCAAATATCATACCCTTGTTTACAGTTCTCTCCTAATGATTGTACTGGATGAATCCATTTAAATTCCTTTAGTCTCCCAATAATAGAGTTTTCCTCTCTCAAAAAAAAAAAGAAAAAGAAAAAGAAAAAGGAATAAAACCATTATTTTAGCTCTTTTCTGAAGCTATGTGCTAGGATTTATCTGTTTATATGTCCCAGAAATAGGCCTGGCTTTTTGGCTAGAGGAACATGCTGGACACCAATGTACCTATGGCATGATGGATGTTCTTATCCATAGGGCTCTGATGTACAGTCAGAATTTTAGCACCTGTTGCATCCAAACTCACTGAAAGCAGTTGCAATAAAGCATTCCCACACAGCTGGTAATGGCTCAGGTTATTAAGAATTAAGAATCAATACCACTGGTCATCAATACAGTTCAATTCCTTAAATCTCACCCAAATTTCTAAACTAAAGATGTTGTACAAATGGAATAGGGCCATAGTTTAACACAAATCCACTGGAATGTGTCGTAAAGGGGCTCAAGTGTATGAGAAAGCTGAGTCTTAGTATTGTGGCTTCCTGGTTTCCAGCAATTAATTTCCAGAAGGACACTGCTCTTTCATACCTTACCATTTATGGTTACAAAAGGCTTTGTAATAGGGGAACTAAGTTAGGAGTTCAGCCCCAGAAAAGCAAACCCAGAGAAGTACAGGAAAAAAAAAATTATAAAAATCTCTTTCAGCTCTGAGCTCCACTACTATCCCAAGTCTGTCACGTAAAAGATTTTTTTTTCACCAGAGAAAGCAGCATTTCATCAAAAACTGTGAGTATATTTCTCAACAACTGTTTTTCCTTGGGAGCATGTGATAGCTTTGTGTTTTTAAAAGTACAGTGTTTTGGGAAGCAAAAGGCTTTCTGTATCTGCAGCACTATGGAGGACAGTGCAGATAACTTTTCTGTAGCATGCAGACTGAGTTGTTCTCTCTTTTGTAACTGGATGCAATCTGATCATTCTTCAAAACTGTTAGCAAAGGTAGGAATAATATTTTCACAAATCAGAGTCTGGAGCTCATATAAGACCATCGTTCTTATTCATTTTAATGGTGAATACACCTTTACTCTTAGAAGTTTCATGGCTTTGGGTGTTCAGCATTATTTTAGAGGTTGTGCTTACCTACCCCTAAGTTAGAGAGGACCCAGGCACAAGAACTCTTGAAGGCTCCCCAGAAATCTGTCCTTAAACTGATTCCTTCTGTGCAGCCCTCTATAGCATAGAATCAAAGGATAAAGTACTACAGAAAGATTTCAGAACAGCTGAACCGATCAAGTAACTTCTGCCTTTTTTTCCCCCATGTTTTCTTTTTTTAAAATCCACCATGTTTAAAAACTAACAGAATTAGTCTTAAACAACTGCATACGCTTTTAAACAACAAAAAAAAAACAACCTAACATCTTTATTTCACTCTAGTGGCACATCAGGTAAACAGTTCAGTAATAAAGCAAAATGCTACAGCACATTTCATAAAATAAACATAGCTGTATCATGTTACACAGTCAAAATACTGCTGTTTTGGGTTTCCAAGACAACTACATGAGAAGCTTTTATGTGCACTTTTCCATTGGGGCTCAGCATCACCTTATTCTGTAACATACAGAATTTGTGGTCCCAGATGCACAGAAAGCTTATTAAGTAATGAAAGAAACTGGTGCTTCCCGGCTGCAGTACTCCCCCAGTACCAGCAAGAAATGCCTGTAACTGCTAGAGGATGAAATGGAGGGTGGGGAAAGGGAAAGAAAGTGCTAACACAAATGTAGTTTTGACTACAGTCTGTTGTAAGTGGAGGGGCAGCAGACGAGAAAATGATGAGCATAGGATTGAAACAGAAAGGAAGAATCCTTTCCATGGGTTGACACAGAGGAAGTGCAAATGATCCAGCTAACTCTACCCAGAGACAGTAGTAAGTATGTAAATATGGGCTCTGTTCCAGTAACGTAACCAGTACAGAACTCATATTTACAAATCTAAAACTTTTGCCTACTGCTTCTCACAAAAAGCATTTGGCCAATAAACTGTCACCAAACACTATACTCCTCTTACAAAATCCAGCAAAGATGGTAATTTTAATTTTGTTTATACAAGGTGTTTTGAGAATAAAACAAGGTGACTTAAGTTTGCATTTCACAGGAGAAAACAAATGGCTATTGTGCATGTAGAAGCGGTAGAGACCAAAGGGCAGAGACAGGCCTGTTTAAAAAGTCCTCATCACTTTAGAGATGTGGATGACTTGCATCACTCATCTTGGTATGATGCTGTATTAGAACATAATGTTCGTCTGAAAGCAATACATAAATGTTCAGTGGAGATTCACCATATAGTGTGGGATAAATCAGCTCAAAGAAAAAGCAAACCAAAAAACCACACTACCTCACTGTTAATATTTATTCCCAACTTAAACTCAAGAGAGGAATTTAGCAGCCTTTCTTCTGCAAGTGAGATAAATTCATCAGTGCTAGTCATACCTTACCCAAATTAAGAGTAGTCTGAAGAGAGAGGTCCCATCTGAACTCACAGAGGTCGCACCACTGGAAACTCCTCAAAAGATGGGAGAGTAGGAGGAGGTAAAGACTTCCTGCCAAGTGTCAAATAGCTCTCTGATCAAAACGGGACTATTCCAAACCTGAGTGGATGGCATTCCTAAGATTAACACTAGCAGCTATGAATGCAATTATTTTACACTGAAATTGCACAGCTAATGTACTGTATAATTTAACTGGATTGAAGAAGATTAGGCAGAGGGAACATTATGAAAACATTTGCAGCTTATACATTCCTAATAAGTACAGAACCACCACACAAAATCTGCAGTACAAAAATACATTTAAATTTTCTCTTGAAGGCTGGACTAAGACTGGCTTTGTACACTTCAACATCTTCCAATTCAATTTTGCTCAGACTTCCTGAGCCAATCAAGTCTTCTGCAGTGCTTAATTTCAAAAGATTTAACGATTTTTTCAGAGGAAACAATAAATCAGCTATTTCAACACTCTTTCTAATATACATAGAGCAAGGAGACAGAAGATTCTTTTAATCTGAAAAAATTAACCTTTAAAACAATGAAGAAATTCCAAGTAAATATGTTTTTCTATATGTATGCAACTTTGCTTTGTCTTGAGAGCCAGAAAATTAAGGATTTTCAGCAGAAGTACATAGGAACGTTTATGTTAGAAAGGAAAAAAAAAAATGCTCATCGGTTTCCTTTGCAGTCCTGTGTTTCCTCTTAAATTCTTCTGCACATGCATGAAATAGTGTTACAGATTTTTCTGGTCTTCTACATTTGAAAGCAGAAAAAAATGCACCAGAAAATGTGTACTTCAGTTTTAGGGACCACATTTACAGCTAATTTGCTACGGCAACACAACAATTATGTAAGCACCCCTGTTTTACTCTGCCTGAAGACATAGCTGGTTATTTTTTATGTCTATAGAAGCGCTCAGGGTGATATTTTTAGATTAACCTTTCTTGTTAACATTCTCTGCATAATTTATACGTCCTTATTCTCTTTGGGGTGGAGCAGTTGTCTGAACTGGGGGAACAAAGACAAACAGCATCACTTAGCAGCTCTTGCAGAGAACCAGGGTCAGGCAGTCTGTCTGGTGTCAGGATGGGGAACAACACTGCATTTAACCTCTGGGACACCTGAGAAAAATTTCCAATTTACACATACAAGTTCCTTTTGTGTCTTAAGGAGATGGTCTGCTAGTTTTAGATTATTTGAAGGATGAGTTTTGTGGTATTTCTGCTGCATGTGTGGCTGGCATTGAAGCAGACTTTTGGAGCAATTAGATTTCTCATTAATTCTTCAGTTAATAGTCCCACAGTTCTTGTTGATTACCCCACTGCTTCTCAGTGTAAATGGGACAGCTCTGTAAATATTATGGTTCATCAAAATTCAATATGTTAACAGCTCTAGGCCACTAGAAGTTTTCCACAAGACACAATAGCAGTACCAGTCTTTCATTTTTTCAATTTCTCATAGAAAATGAAAGATTAATCATTGTTACTGTACGTAAGAATTTCTTGCTAATAACACAGGTTTTCAGACATCTATCATTATCTCCCCATTGTGCTATAAGGACCTGCTACTCCAGTACCATATGGTCTCACAGCCCCTGTGCTCCAGGGCCGATAATGTTCCTTTATTCCACTTTCCCCTCTGACCAAGCAGCACAATAGGTAAACGAGAGCCAGCTTAATAACCATTGGTATTAAGGTAGTGTGTTGCACAGTGTTCCAATATTCTAACTATTTTAGAATTCTTTAGGTTTTTAAAGTGTTATTTCCCATTTTCCAAACTAAAAGAAACGACAGAAGGTTCCAAGGAACAGTCACGGACACCGCGCAAGTTTCCCTGTCGCACACTCCTCTCCACATAGTTATATGTGAGTATGCCGGTGCAGCACAATTGTACTGGGAGCATTTGATACCACATGGTCTACCTATAGCCCCACTGACCAAGCAAAACACAATACCGCCTTACTTAAGGGCATTAGATCACATTCTGTATTAAACTCAAATGGCAGTAAACAGGGGAAGTTCATCTATGGCAATTTTCAAATTGAGATGCTTCTAACAATGCCAGTGAATTATACGTGATCATCAGAAAAACAATTTCTCTCAAAATGCTGTACGCAAAATTCACAGTGGATGTGGATGTTTTATTTAAAGTGAAATTAAATATGGAAGTGGACAAAATTCAGTATTCTAAAAATAACTTTTAGTTTCTAGGGACAGCTAAAAACAGCTTTACCATTTGATGATACAATGTACTACCAACTTCAAAATATATACTTGAAATCTGCAACTAACCCCAAGTTATGCTAAATGACCAAAGCTGTTTTACTGTCCACAGACATCTATATTTTTATTGCTACTAGAACTAACACTCGGGTGTTATAGCAGTCTAAAAACATCAGCGTGTTAATTTTCAAATACCTTTTTCCTTTGACCATTAAACAGTCAAAGTGAGGTGCTTTTACCAGTGAAAAGCAGAAGTAGCAGGAAAGAAAGGAACATTCAGAATACATTTCCATTGGTTCCTTTAAAAGCCGATGGTCATAGCTTCGAGGGCTATCTCATCTTTCACCAAATTCAGCATGGTCCCCTACTTGCAGTAACACCATGGCTTTCCCAGCCTTTAGCAGCTGGAGACCATCTGCTCACAGATAACCTGAAGAGCCTATTTGCCAGCTTCGGTTTGTGCTTGTCTTACACTGTATATAAATTTAAGTCTGAACACAGGTGCATTTAGGCAGGAACCATGCTATCCTGAAGGCCAGCCAGTAAGGATAAACACTAAATAGTTGCATGCACCTGAAACTAAAATCCTGAAAATGCACTGCCTAAAGCTGTGCACCATTGCTTCGTGCAGGAGAACAGAACTGAAAACTGATTCTGCATGAATGTAACATTTTCCTTTTCTCCTTCTGCTCTGCTCTCCTCTCTTATCCCCAAAAAGCCCACACAAATCTTGCCAGTCTTGTCATTTGCCATAACAATAGCTTATGCCATGTTTTCATAAAAAACCAAAACCCCACAAACCTGCAATCACAGCTGTCAGTGCAGCAGATACTGGTGATGAGTTGAACTTGCAGTGAAAGTTCTGGACTATTTCTATAGAAACCGATACGTCACTCATAATGATTTAATGGCATATGGACTCCTGGCAATAATTTTCAGATTCTCTTCAACAAAACATCATGGATGATTTATGGCAGATCATTTAAAATGCTCTTTGTCAAGAGAGTGGGGGGGCTAATGCCAGTCAGTTCTGAGCTCAGGTTCAGACAGCTCTGCCCAAGAGTTAGCTCCCCAGCATTACACCAACACTCCCCCGACATCAGGTTTGGAGCACCTCTGAATGGACAAGGCCAAGCAAACATGCAGAAGTCAGAAATCTCAAATGCTAAAATTCTAGTTATTTCAGTTCTTTTGAAATAAGGCAACCCCATTTCAAACTACTCCAAAATAAAAGGCATGATGCAAAAAGGATTTCACTCTGGGAAGGTTTTCCCTTCATGCAGCCTTACATGCACACACACTTCTTAAAGTACTATACGATAAATTTTAAAAGTAACAGAGAAGTCTAATGATAACAAAAAACACAGCAAGTTTGGTTCGTTTTTTTTTAGTTCTACTTTTTGCAAAAATGGGTCTGTTCCTCCATTGATTATATTTCAGAAACTTGTTACACAACTACAATAACTGTCATGTTTTACCTCTCTTTTCTGTATTTTATTTTACACCAAAAAGAGATTGTTCAAGTTTCGCAACTCTGAATCATGCTGGGAAAGAAGCTGGTGACTGCACAAAAGCGAGGCGAGACGAGAGCCCTCTGCCTGGGACTGGGAATGGTTGCGTGCTCCATGATGATGTACTTTTTTATTGGGATCACCATTGTGCCATTTTACACTAAGAGGTAATAAGAGCCATTTGTTTATGAAACTAAGCTATTCTTTTTCCTGTTAGCATCATATACAATAATTAAAACAGTGATAAATCATATGTAAGTACATTGTACAATAAACAAAGTGCTCTCAAAGAGCTCATAAGGATTTAAGACAGAAGAGAAAAAAAAAAGTGTGCCAAGAATTCATCAGGCACTTACAAGTAAGCACAAAAAAAGAGGAAATTATTCTCCTCAGAGCTAAACAAACCAGATTGAATCGAAACATTTACTGTCAAGTCAAAAAGCCAACCACACTTGTCAACGCTTGACAGTGAAAAGCCAAGCCTTGCATAAATAAGAACAGTTCAAAAAAGCTTTTTCAGGTGCAGAAGAGTGTTGTGTTTAATGTAACTTGAGTAGCGGAAGTCATGGTAAAATTGTTCACTCAAGAATCTGTATTTTACTTCCAAATTAACCATCCTAAGAAACTACCACCTTCAACAATCCAGTTTGCAGAACATAATGAATGCTGAAGGAGTTACTAATACCCACACTTTAATTTAATTTTGCAAGTTCTGCCTACACACACAAAATCAATTTGCAAAATATCAAAGTAACAAGACAAAGAGTGCAGCTCACTTTTTCATATTTCAAGATTATGACAGAGAAAGCAAGGACATCCACTCCATTCTTCTTACTAGAGCACCTTCAATCTCAAAACTATTTGAAAACCATTCTCTTTAAAACAGAGTAATTCACATATATTTCATTTTTTTCCTGCCTCCAGATCACATGACAAAAGACACGTAACAAGATTAGTTTCATAAGAATTGGAGTGAGACTGTTTCTTGACTTTTTTTGCCACCAAAGTGTAATACTGTGAGCAAAAGTTTACTGTGTTATCAATATTAGAAAAGTAACTCTTGAGAAAAATGGATAAGCAAAAGCTAAAACTAACTTTTTCCACAAAAAATCCTGCTACTTATTTATGCAAGAGGCCCATGCAATAAAGAAAAAGAAAAGCGGGAAAAAACATGGGTACTGATCTGAGTTCTGAGGCTTATTGAATGAAATCAGTAAAAATATTTCTGAGACATGAAGTGTACTGCATTCCAAGTATTTACTACCAAACTTTAAAATCCATAGCAATTTTGCTCTCTTGAATAAAATGAAACCGGTTACAGATGAGGAGATCAGAATCTAACTGAAAACCGCAGAATGCATAAAAAACAACAGCAACAAAAATGCTTTCTTGAACTTACTCGCTATGGCAGCCCTCCTCCAGGTGTAGTCACAGGTTCAGGGTGGGCACATTTCATCACAGCAGGATGGAGCATCTATGAACTCCAGCCAAGCCACCACACACAGATGTATTTTCACATGCAACTCGCAACAGATGCTTTGGATGAGCTTCAAAGAAATAACTTTTGTTTTGTTTTTGTAGTGTTTGGACAACAGAAACTGTGTGCAAAGTACTCAAAGCCAACATCAAGGACAAAGTTTTCTGCCCAAACAGCGAAGGCTCAGAGGATGAGGAAATCTTTCCTTATCCGTGTCTACAGGTGTGGGTTAATCTGACAGCCTCAGGACAGGAGGTTATGCTCTACCACACTGAGGATACACTGGAAAGAAATCCTAAGGTACTTGCAACACAGATAGCAAGCTCATTCTCTGCTACTATCAAACGCTTTTGAGGAGAAGGGCTTATGGTTTTTAAACCAAGCAGCACAGTAACAGCAGGAGTTACTCATCTTTTACGTATTAACATCTGGGCTTAGACCAAGGCAATTTTAAAGCATTCCAAAAATTACAGTTTTGGATTTTATTTTAAACATTACATTAAATATTAAGTTAATACTTCTTAAGGAATTACCCCAACACGAATATACACTTCTGAACATTTTCAAATATGTAGGCCTCCCAGTTGAAGACCCATTGTAGCAAATGGTTTATAAGATGCAGCTTGCTCAGTTCCTTGTTGAATTAGCACATAAGAGACATCAAGTTTAAAACCATCCAAAGTAAGAGCACAAATCCCAATTTTACTTGCATTTTAGGTGTATATTATGAAACAGGGAATGAAGAAGGAGAAAACGGCAACATGATGCACAGTTTAGACAGAAGAAACAAATCAGTGATTTTGGACAATTATCACACAGAAAACCCATTTGTCTTTGTTTTAGTCTGCAGCAGTTTCCCGGACTCATGGAGAGGCCAGTGGCACTGTCATAAGCACCTGCGTAAGACAGAGATGCTGAGTATTGTGGTAGGGGTCCTTTGGTTAATCATTTTAAGGATCTCTTCCCCAGAGGATGAGTGCGCCCACAGTTGGAACAGAAATGTGAGTGCGTAATATTAATTTGGCATTAGAGGTCTGTGAAAGATTAGGGAAGAGGAAAACAAAAGGTCTTATCCCTTTATTCCCACCAGTGTTTCTGCTTGGTAATCAGCAGAGTGCTCAGTATTTTCAGGCTTGCTCCCCCAGAACAAAAAGTGGTCCTTCAGGTACCCTATCCCAAGGAAGGTCAGGTTCAGTCCAGTTCCAAACCCACGAATATTTCAGAGGTGTTATTGCACCTCAACAACTCTCTTACACGAAAATTCAGATCTTGGATGCCCAAGATTGAAGTGCTTTCAGAATCCAGAACAAACGTGCTCAGATTACAAGTGCAAAGAATTTATATAGATTAGAGCTTCACACAGTGCAAACCTAATAGCATAAAACACTTCAGCTGAAGAGAATTCTTCTAGCTAATGCCTATCTTTATAGTGACTGTCTCAGGGAAAGCTACATGCAATGAAGCAGCAAAGCAGAAATTACCAACAATAGAAGGAAACAAGAGTCTTGTTCATTACAAGGGGAGGCACTTTGTTGATGTCCTACCTACTTGCATTAGTGCAAGTAAAATTTTTGGGTAAGGAACCACCCCTGCTTTTGCTTTGGCCAGGTTCCAGTTTAGTACATTCAAGCATTATTATGTACCCAAAATAATACTGCAGAAAAAAAAGGTTATGAAAAACAAACAAACAAAAAATACTGCTTCAAAGACTATTTCCACTGAGGACTAAAAAACTCTGCATTATTACTACAGGTCAAAATAGTTCTAATTTACAAGGATAAGTAGGAAGCCTCCAACAGCCATGCTTGCTGTATTTTTCTACTAGTTACAATCAGAGGTGTGCAGTAAAACAACTTCATTCTCCTGCACACTGACAAGCCAGTGTGAATTTCTGCACTACTAACACTTTCCTGCTGTGGCAGTGCCTAGAAGCTCTGTTAGGAACTGAAGCTTGGCAGTGTAATAAAGAAGTGACAGTCTCAAAGACTGCAGGGGTTTTTTGAGCATGTATGTTATTGGTTTCCAACAACATAACTCCAGTCTGTAAATCTGGAGACTGGGGGCATAGACGTACTGATGGAAACATGACATGGCATGGCAAATGAACATAATGAAAACAAGACAACCTCCAGGGATGCCAAACCGCAGAAGAGTTTGTCAGCAGGAATGTGATTTTTTCACTCAATCTGACTTAACTACAAACTTTGTCTTAGAGTATTTATTATAATGAATCACCTTGATTTCTTATTTCAGTGCTCATACGTCCCAGACAAGTTGGAGAACTCTAAAGAAGTTAAGGCACGGATAGAAACAATTGCAAGCAATTTCAAAAAATACCAGACTTTCCCTTGTTACTATGACCCAGGAGGAACACAGACCAATGTCATTTTAAGCAGACTTTATCCCTCAAAAGGCCTTCTCTTTGCTTTCCTCTGGCCTACACTCATGTTTACTGGTGGATGTCTGATTATTGTTCTGGTAAAAATTAGTCAGTATGTTTCTGTTCTTTCTGCTTGGCAGTAAAAAAAAATATCTAGAATAGATTGTTGCGATTGTTGCGAGACGTTAAGTTGCATTTGTTCTGCCTGTCTTATTGGCATTTTGTGACTCCATATACCATATTCAAGGGCAGGCATTCCAAAAAATGGAATGGCAACCGCTGTGGACGGCAATCCATTACACAAGGATAAAATATAAAACTGATTCCCAGGAATATCTGAAAACACCTCATAAGCACACAGACTTAGTTACTATCTATTGTTTCCTTGGGCTTTAGGAGGTACAGCTGCTTTACAAAGCTACAATTCACACTTACTACTAAACTCTTCTTCCACACTTGAGATGGGGTACTAATTTTCTGTCTGGTTGGTGCCAGATCCATACACATCATCACTGGCAGACACACCCTTTACACCCTTATACACCAATACAGTATGCACTCATGGCATACTCTTCTTGCCTGTTGAGAAAAGGAGCTTTGTTATGGGGCAAAATTTTTTTTTTTTTTTTTTTTTTTTAATCATGGCTCTCTCTGTCCTGGGAAAGAGAAGGGAGAAAGCCCCTCAAAAAAAAAATACACATACACAGACTTTACAAAATCTGCACTCTAATCATCTGACACCAATTTTATATACAGAAACGCATGCATAAAATACAGGGTATGGTAAAGAAGCTTATACTAAAAGTATGTTTTTCTATTTAAGTCAAATTAAGCCTTGCCTTATTTGAGACAAGTGTGCCACTCAAGGAGGGCTACCTGGCTGCCATTTCCATAGGTTATAAAACTGATACAAAAAGGAAGTTATGATATAAAGAATGTTATTGTGTGTGTCTTGGTTCTGGTCAGGGCAGGGTTAATTTCTGCAGTAGCCAGGAGGGGGGCACGGCCAGGACCCAGAGGTTATTCTGTAGCACCTCACCTCATTTTCTGGGAAAGGGGGAAGGGCTGCCTGCCAGCTCGGGTAGCACGGCAGAGGGAATGGTCAGGTATCTTCGGGGGTGAGAACTCGGGTGCAAATCGTTTCTCGTACACTCTTTTATTAGTATTGTTGCTGTTACCGTTCGTTGTCTTTTCACTGCTGTTTCCAGTAAATTGTTCTTATCTCAACCCATGATCTTTGCCTTTTGTGCCTCCAGTTCTACTCTCTAGGCCATCAGAGTGGGAAAGAAGAGAGGGGAGCGAGCAAGCAACACGTGGTTTGGAATGTTTCAATAGGAACACTCAATTGAGGAATACCATTCTTAAACCACAGCAAGTAAAATACATCTGTGATATCTTAATAAATACAACAAGCCAAAGTAACCACAGAAGTTTACATGCCTAACACCAAGATATTTCACAAAAGAGATATGTTTGTTTCCTAGAGCCAAGACTTCTAGGAATGCTCAGATGCATGTAGAGAGACGGTCTCTGTTCTCTGAATGTAACTGTTTCTCTCAGCCAAATTTCAAGTTGCAACTGGACACAGGTGGAACAACAGATACTTCCTGCATACTTCATTTGACTGGCATCTGGGACACAACCGGTACAAGATTTTTCACCACACAGTTGATGAACCACTAGGAGCTACCATTCACAGGGAAGTTTCAGGGCTTAGATCCAAATCTAAATTAATTACATTACAGTTTAATTATTCTCTTGAATGTTGTAGAATTCTGTAATGTTTATTGTAAGGAAGAATGAAATACTAACCCAGTACGTGTATTCTCCAACATTACTAACACAACAGTGTCAGAGTCTGCTTTTCAGTATGATCAGCAAATCAAAGGAAGTGGCTGTTAAAACTGGGGGGAAAAAAAAAAAAAGCTAATCCCCAAAAGTTGATATAGGAGAACTATGTCCACAAGAAGGAAAGTAAAAGTTCAGCTGGCACAGGTACAGATGGTTTGGGCGACCAAATGGGATGGGAAGGGGAAGAGATCCTGTTTTGTTAGTTCATAAAAAGCTGAGGCAGGAGTGTGGTAACAGCTTAAAAAGTAAGCTAGCAGGTTGGATACTTGTTGAAGCTAATGCACTGTATTGGTAGCAAAACAGGGCATGCTTCTCCAGGCATGCATTCTTCAACGTATGTATCTCACTATGCAAAGCTCTTAGTGGAAGAGGCCTTCTCTCACACAGACACAAAGACATCTGCTCTGGTACTAAGACTTTCCAAATAAGAACATACTGAGAAGGAAGCTGGCAAAATTTGCTAGTCCAGCTTGCAGAAGTACCAGCTATGAAATTCTTGGCTTACAGCCTCATAGACTTGCTGCAGATGTAAATCTGGACATACCACCCAGGCTGGAGGCTGCACAGTGGTATCAGGTGTGCCTCTTCCCTTACTGCCCACTGCAGGGAGAGGCTGCAGTCTCCTTACACCTTGCTGCAAAAGGAAGGACTTCATAGCTGCAATCAGTTTCATTTTACTATTGTAAATAACAAATGCTAATAATAAAACAAGCAGAAAGCCATAGAGCGCAGCTAAGGATTACATGTCAGTTGAACCGTGGCATATCTCCAACTGCAATAACCCACAGAAGAGCACAAGCATAAGAAGAGAGTGAAACTTGCGCCTAGTAAAGGATTTTCCTTGTAAAAGGTATTTAGAGTAAAAATAAAATCTCACATTAAATAGTATGAAAGAAATGAGGCAGGAGTGGGATGAAAAACACAGGTGATAATACTTGAATATGCAAAAGCATGTATATGGTATAAGTTAAAAAAACCAAAAATAGTGATATAAAGCAGTTTCTACTTCTTGGCTTTACATGCAGAAGTTTTAAAAGAAATACTAAACAATAAGGTCTGGGATGAACATACAAACACCGACACTTTTTTTAAAATTCAGCAATTCTGAGCAATATTTTTTCTAATCACTTTCTTTCTAGCTATGATTTTCATTTATTCTAATTATAGCAGGTCTTTGATGTCTGTGCAACAAACTAATTCATATGGTTTATTCCTTCCTGGATCGGGTTCCCTCAGTTCAAAACACAAGCTGAATGGGAAAAAAAAGGAAGTTTATTAGAGTTTTAAATTCTTTGAAACCTAGGAAGACACTCTTATCTCATCCAAACAGCTTGAAGTGAGACACTGGCATGGGAAAGAGATGGGTAAAACTGTACAACACCATTGCATTGGCTGCAATGACTATGATAGTGCAATGCTGGCACATTTCAGAAGGCGGCAGGGGGCAGGGGAAACAGGTCTTGGACATTTTATACTTTAATTTCTAGCTCTTCATACAGTGTTATTCTGTTGTCAGACTCAAATTTTCATCTATCCCATTGCCAAAGCAAAGGCCACTCTGGCAGTCTCATTTTATTATTGTATCAATTATGTTAAGAAACACAAGGGCTTCTTGAAAGCACCCCATTAAATGAACTGCTCTAGATGAACATGTGGGGAAACGTGGCCAGAACACAAGCTTCCTCTTGCCTTCAGTGGAGCTCAAACAAATAGCACCAGATTTACCATCAGTCACTTGTGACTATAATAGCGTACACCCTGTACGCCATTATCTCATGAAAAAAAGCACAAATAAAATATACCAAATTCACCGTACTGATATGGTGCAGAAGACAAGATCTTGCAGACAGCACCACTACTTCTTGTGTACATGACAAGTAATTTGTTTTTCTCACTTGTTTGTAATAGTAAGAGAGACATCTTGGCATTAATAATGAATTATAACCAACATCTGTCAGCTTTTTTATGACAGACTTTTACAATTTTTTATTCCTTCCTCTGCTGGTGTTTGGCAGGATATGGATGATATGGAGGAAAGTGGAAGAAGAATTAAGTAGACACAGATATAATTTTAAACCAACCTTGATATGTAAAGCAACCAACCTGTCCAGTATTCTTAATGTGAAAGAGACATTTTTCTGGTGCAGGTTTCTTTTGCATGCCAGTAAGGTTAATATGACAAAGCTGTCCAAGAACTACATTTCTTTTCTAGAGAGACAGACTGAATAAATTTTCCCAGTTTCTGAAAAAGTAAGCTGCTCTTAAGAATTTTTGGCACTTTTACATTTGCTATTTTAAAAGTTACCTAAGCCTGCTTTAGTTTATCCTAAGAAACAACTTAAACATTAAAATTCATACTAGAGCATATGCATGCGCTGCACACAGCCAACACAGCCACACACCTCCAAGAATTCTAAGCTTATATGAAAAGTAAGTGTTTCTGGTTTTGCTCCTTTTCTACGACCACATTAAAAAGAGCTTGACTCATATTTCTAAAAAACTGCATCATAACAGAGACTCTTCAGCCTTACACAAATATCTCTGCTAATAATTTAGTTTGAACTCTGTTATCAATTCCCAAAACCACCCCCCCTCCAACTAAACGCACAAAACTTGGAGAAGTCTGACCCTCACCTAAGAGCTGACCACATTTCAACAGGCGAGCAGCATTCAAGTATAGTATTATTTACTGTTGTCAGGACTTCCCACAGAGATCACCAGTACTCACATAAATAGCTGCCAGAGGTGTGCTGAGAAGTATGATGAAAGGAATGGCCAACAAAAATAACATAACTTACCTGAGTGCACCAACAGAGGAACTACTAGACTACGAAGAAGAAGAGAGAGTTTATTGTGTTTGTTATTTGATTTTAGTAAAGACGTCAGCATAAATAAGTTTGGTACTCTTTCACTTGCACATTGGGAAAGGGAAGGGTGCAAGTGACAAGCAAAACTTAGACATGCAAAAGGTATTTCAAATGTATGCAGTAAGCAATGACTTAGATTTTGAAGCAAGGTACACACATGCTTCAAATTAACAGAGACAGTAAAGCGTAAAATGACACAGAGAAATACCCGCTACTGACAGTTAGAAAGTCTTCAAATGTTTTAGGCTGCACATCAGTTGTTTTCACCAATACATCTCTGAACGCATTGAAATAGCTCACTACAGTTGCCGGCCAGGGCAGATTGATAAATACAGGTTACAAACTACACAAGGCAGAAACAATTACATAAGGCTTTCCAGCACAACTCCAATCTTCACACAGCAACTTCTTTCAGAACAGCCAATTCCCAGAATTAAACCAGAACACCTCTGGAGAGACAGATAATAAACCCCATCAGAAAACTCCTTCAAGCCTACGAAACTCCCCCCAAAACCTAACAGAACAGAAGAACGGTATGAGCTAAAATGTTTTCCCTTACCTTTGCTGAGTGTACCCGAGATGAGTTTAAAAATAGTCTGGGCAAATTTGACAATCCCATGCTTGCATCTCTTTGAACAGCCACTCATGGTTCAGACGGATAGAAAGACTCTTCTCTCTTACAAAGTTCAGGAATAACAAAAAAATTAAAAGGCGAGTCCTTTACAAAGTTGATGCGACTGGTTATGCAGTGCAGAACTCTGCTCTCGTGCACCGAGCCCCAGGCTCTGCACTGAGGTTTGCTACTCTGAAGCTACTAGGAAGGATTGCAGTGGAGCAATGCACATCCCTTTTTAGTTAAAGGTACAGCTCTCCCTGTGAGCCTCTCGGCCGGGACTGCACACACCTGCCGCGACGCCCTGATAGAAGCTGCTAAGCACAGCAACACTTCAGCCAGACAGGCGAGGAGGGAGGGTTTCCCTCCCCAGGCTGTGCGGGCTGCCACGCTGGGCACTGGGAATGCAGCAAGAGATGGGAGTCACCGCCTGCTGCAAATAAAAGAAACTGCTGTTTAAAGACCCTTTTCTTGGTGCCCTTTTCCAGCTGATTTCAGTAAAATTGTCAATTTTGCTCTCGTCAGGCCGAGAGAACCAGAAAATAACACTTTTTTTTTTATTCTACCGACACCGTAGTCACACGGTCACATGTAGAAGGCTGCATAGCGTTCCTTCGCAAAACCTGCTAGAAGTAGGAAAGCAAAGCTGCACCCAGGGGGGAAAAAAAAAAAAAAATCTTTATTTTAAATCTACCAGCTTAGACGCTGCTCCGATAATGATTTGCTCAGCACACAGGGATGTGCCAACCGGCCTTCCGGAGTCAGCGGGGCTCGGGCTCACCCCTCCGTGCAACCCCACATCTCACTTTTCGTCCACTGTCTCACGTCGTGCCGCTGCGGTGCTCACTCCACGTACTGTACTGGGAGTTATCCCCTAGCAACAACCACAGCTCTGGCTTCTCCAGTTCAATCAGATACTGCTGCGTGTCGCGAATACTCTGAATAAAGACTTGATGCATCCAGCAGCAAAGCGGAGACACCTCAAACCCCATCTGAGTGCTGGGCAGAGTCGAGCATCTTTAGGTTTAATTCATGCTGGCCTCGTCTCAGATGTTTTTAAACAACCCCCCAAATGCACTATTTGCTTGCCCCGGTCACAAGGCTTACCTCAGGTTTCTGCTCACACTCAGGTGCTGCTCGCTAAATTACTTGATCAGCCTTGTCTCTAACAAAGCGACCTGGAGCCCGCCATCACTTCAGAGCGGCAACAACCGAATACCGCCTTTACCGAGGGACAGGCGCAGCAAACAGCTTTGCACTTCTGGGAACAGAGATCCACCTTTCACTCAGGGAGCAGTAAACTGTTTTACAGGAAAACTTACATTCCTGAAGCAAAACTCAGGGCTTTGCCAGACAGCGCACCTTGCTGCGAGACTCACGACTATCTGCCCCTCCCAACTGGAAGCGCCCTCCTGCTCCTCATCCCCGCCTCACACGGGCACCCCCGCACTGTCTCCCGCCCCTCCCCTTCCCACACCGCCGCTCACCTCCTCCTCCTTCTCAGGCAGAGAGCCGCGGAGTATTGTACAGGGAGGCTCCTCAGCGTATCACTTTACCTTAAAAAAAACTGTTCTTTGGCATGGAAGAAGCGACTTGAGGACAAAATTGCCACCCTCATCAGCTCGTACTGGGACTATCACCCCCCGCGCTGAGCCGTCAGGCACCGAACGTTTTGCTGCCCCCTCACTTCAACCCGGTCGCCTCACTCAATTTCAGGTCTTTCCTGATGGAATAGTCCACAGCTTTGGAAAACTTCCAGAAAACGTCATGGGAAAGCAGTTGTGAGCTCATGAAGACGCTTGGCCCCTGCCAGCAGATGTGCGGGAGGCTTCCAGTGCTGCCGCCAGCCTCACACGAACATCTTCCTGTGGCTAAAGCCTCCCTCTTGGGGCTGTGCTTCCACACAACATTTTGGGTAAATTTTTCTATAAGTTCTCAAAAGACTGGGGTTTTTTTATTTATTATGCTCCACAGGACAAAAGGGAGCTAGCCCATAATTTAGATACCGCCTTTGAGACGCCAGTGGTGAGCCGTGAAGCCACTCCTGGTCACGGCACTGCGGGCAGGCAGAGCAGCAAAGGCCCTATTGCCTTCACATCCTCCCCAGCTGAATTTTAAATACCCAAGCGTCTTGGGCTTCCTGCCATCATCATCTCCACACGGCCCAGAGCCTTGATTATATATGACTTCACCGTTTCACAGATCATTACATTTGTGGGGATCCTCGGACCAATGCGGCTAATGGAAAACTGAGGTAGAATAAATACATTGCTGAACATCGTTAGAAACATATGGCTAAACATAAAGTGGTGCACGAGCTTCATATGTAAATAATATTTCTACCCCCTACACCACAAATCAACAACCAGTAAGGTAAAGAATGGAGTGATGAGAGGATGCAGGGAGGGAAAGGGGATGTAGGTGATTTGTAGAAAGCACAGTGCTAAATAACTCCGTAATGAAGTAATCTCCAAGGCTGTTCTTTATTCCTAGATATCCAATACAAAGTTGAAAAAGTTATTCTTCAAAAGAAAAAAAAAATGCTGTAATAAGGCAGTAAAAGGTCAACAGGGAAATCAAGGTGTCAGCAGGTTCTTAATTAGTTTTTCTCTATCAAAAGTTTGCAGCACGTTATTGCATTTCTATATATATATTATGATATAATTGGGGGGTCGGGAAACGTAGGACTGAGTGCTAGGAGGATTAGTAAAGAAAGCTATGGAAACTGAGAGGTCTTACAGGAGAAAGAAAACTGCTGTGTAATATTCAGACAGGACTTTAAGCCTCCCTGGTGATAGGAAAAATGGGTGCTAACGTCTTCGCAAACGACTCTATGGGCGGGGCTCTTTAGGAGAAACGGGTGTGAGTATCTTCGAACTGGGTCTTAATTTCTCTACGAACCTGAAGCCGTGCAAGTTTGTTACAGAACCCTGACAGCTTGACTCAGATAATTAACTTTAGGGTAATAGGAGAAATAGGTTTACACAAGTCTATTGCCGAACCCAGACAGCACGTACTTCAATTTTTTGGGGGAAAATGACGATACATGTTCAAGGGGAAAGGTAGGCGGTTCGGAAGAAGTTGTACCTTCCTAGTGCCTCTGCCACTGGGGAAAGAAAAGAGGGCAACATGCAGCCGGCAGTTTGGGATAAAAGGAGGCTGCACCCTCCAAAACCTTGAGAGAGACCCCACGGGAATATGCCCCAGCGGACTCTCTACCTTTAGTTGAATAAAATTGCAGGACTCCTCTGTCTCCTTTGTGGACACTGGCTTTTCATAGCGTGACTTTTCTGCACACTGGCATTCTAGTTTCCACAGAGATTTCTTCTCAGACATCCATTTGCCTCTTTTGGCCCATATGTCATAGTTTAACCCCAGCCAGCAGCTCAGCCTCACACAGCTGCTTGTGCCTCCCCAACCGGACAGGAGAGACAAGTAGAAGAGTAAAGTAAGAAAACTCATGGGCTGACATAAAGACAGTTTGATAGAGAAAGCAAAAGCCAGGCACGCTTGAGAACAAAACAAGGAATTAATTTGCTGTTTCCGTGAGCAGGCAGGTTCAGCCATCCCCAAGACATCAGGGCTCCATCACACGTAACAGTGACTTGGAGCAAAAAATCCCATCATTCCAAATGTTCCCCCCCCCCCCCCCTTCTTCACTTTATAGGCTAAGCATGATGCCGTATGTCATGGAATATCCCTGGAGTCAACTGTTCTGGCTGTGTCCCCTCCAAACTCTTTGTGCCCCCCCAGCCTGCTCTCTGGTGGGGTGAAGAGCAGAAAAGACCTTGACTCTGAGTAAACACTGCTCAGCAATAAGGAGAAAAATCCCTGTTTTGTCAACATGGCTTCCAGCATAAATCCAAAACGGCCCATACCAGCTACTGTGAAGAAACTTAACTCTATCCCAGCCAATCCCAGCACACCTATAACAGGTGAAAACGGGTCAAAAGGAACACAAAATGTACATCAATAGGAGGGGATCATCGTAACCACGGGGTCGCATAAAAGTTGCAGCAGGTTCAGTGGAGTGTTGTAGATTTCTGTCCTGTAACTCATTGAAGGCTGGAGTTAACCAGGCTTTCAGCAGAAGTTTCAGTGGCCAAAGGCCCTCTAAACACTGACATTCCAAACAGAATACTTGGACATAAAGATACTGATCCTGAAGGGTCTCTAATTGCTCACTATCTGTGGGAAAGTACAAAGTCAGCTTATTCTGCAGTCAAATGACTTCAGCAAATGACAGAGAAAGTCTGTTAGAAACAAAGGTGTTATGTCCCCCATCTGAGCTTTTTTTTATAATGGACTGAGACAGTAAGATAAGTATAGACAGACTGTATTTCTGTATATTAAATTTCTGTTTGTTACCAGAAGTCTAAGGAGGTCAGTCAGAAGTAGAAAAACCTGCAAAACTAAGGGAAGAGTGTGATGTAGGGGACAATACTTTGAAACCTTTACTGTAATAAACTCCAAGAGAGTACAGAATGTGCTAATTTTTTACATGGGTTTTCAGCATGCTTATTAAGGGGCTAGAGTAGTTATAGCATTTAGAAATGTAACTGGTTCACTCACACCCATGCTTAGTTTAATTTTCTGCATGTAAAATCTGAGTACACTATATACAAGTTAAGTGTCATCCCCAAAAGATATAAAATTGTATTGCAGGAAATTATTCTTTCCTAATTCACCATTCAGGATCACAATGTGGGTCTGTGAGAGGTAAAAATATTCTCTGAGTATATATTCTTATGAGCCAAATTCAATCAGGGAGTTCAGCCACTACTGACATCAAAGACAGCTAAACCTATTTGCATCGGGAGAAAGTTGAATCCCATAATGTGAAACTATACACCAAATGCTCAAGAGTAATCTCTGGAATAATTATGAACAATCAGGCAGTGAACTTGGATGCCCTGCTTTCCTACAGCCCTCTCCAGCATAAAGGGAATATCCCTATTTTTCTGTGGGTACCTTAGATTTGGGAAGAGCGATTCCAGAGCTAACTGCTGCCATGGGTGTCAGGGTATAGCATGCACATTGCCCAGTTCTCCCCACAGACATTGTCATCATGCTGTGGAAGCCAAAAAAGCAAAGGAGATGATAGCCAGGATCCATCGTAGATCCTCGGGACTATCAGAGGATACACTCTACTATGTATAATTTTTATATTGTAAGTTTTAGCTACTTGGTATCATGGGAAACAGTTGTCAACGAGTTGGGTATTTGGTCTTGTCCATTCTTGTGTCTGACTGAAAAAAGACTTCTCATAGAAGCAAAAAAAATCTTGGCCTATTTAGGATAACCCAAGTCACTCCTTTTCCGTGTGATTTGGGGAAGTGCGTCATTGCAGAAACTCCTCTCCAACTCCTTCTCATAAACTTTTTCTTAAGAAGTTTTTCCACGTTGGTATGATGCAGTGTTAAATTAAACCGGTAAGAAAGAGTAGAATCTTTCCTCCTGCATTAGGAATTGTTTTCAGTCTTCATATATTCATCCTGAGCCTTGTCATCCCTCCTGCCCTGATTGTCAAAGTCAGACACGTAACTGGAGCATGCCAGAGATGCCTGCTCAGCCTGTGCACCCAGCTCTTCTTCCCAGAGAGGAGAGGTATGGGAACAGATTACATGCACTGAGTCTCACCCACACGTGGAAGTTGAGAGATGCCAGGTGTTCTCTTAGTTCCAGAAGTGTCGTCACAGACATACTCTATCACCTTCATTGCACTTCCAGTTGGCACAGCTGTCTTAGAATAGAACATAAATGAAATTTCAATTATCTCTTTGGAATCAAATCTAGAAAGTACAGGAAATTATTCCTGCTAGTTGTGTCCTAATTACCTCTAGGTTTGAGATAACCTAACACATCAAGAATCATAGTTTTATTGATCCCTAGGAAAAATATAACTTCAAGGAACAGTTTTGAAAAATTCATCTATGTAAAATGAGCAGTTGACACCTTACTTGAATGCAGGTAGTCTGTGTGGGTAGAGCTCTCAGCATGCCGTATCCCATGCCATTATTGTTTGCAATGTCAGCACCATTAATATTGAGCACTTTCCATGTATAGAAATCCAACTGCATTGGACTCCCAAGGAAGTTGGTACTAATACCTGTTTTTCAAATATGGTAAACCGACATACAACCGGATAAACTCACTTGCCTGTAATTACCAAGGGCAAAGCAGCAGCAACTTTTCTTTTGTACCAGTCTAGCACTTCAGCAGCAGCAGCCCAGCTGTGGTATCTTCTCCCCTGGCTTCTGCCACTGCTGCCAGGCAGACAACAACCGTACTTGCATTTTCATTCACTCTGTAGTTCCAGTTAGTATTATCAGAGAGAGCCTCAGGAACACTGCGTGAAGATTTCCTCATCACTGTAGTGCTTGGTTTTTTATGGCAAAGTAATTATCTCGACTCAGGCAGCATTCCTCACTGGAGAGGAATGTATATAGATAGTGACAGATCAGTACTTTCCACAAACTCTCCATTCAGATTGGATCACCCCTTTCTTTAATATACCATCTGTCGAGCATGACTACTTGTTTATTTACACAGAAATCCAGGCAAAGAAATAGTACTGATGAGGAAGCATGCATGATAGATTGGGCTTTTAAAAGTGCAGTGAGAAACTAGGAGAAACGAGGTTTGGCCTATATGCTGGGCTTGACCGGAGGAAAGTTAGTTTTCTTCACGGTGGCTGGTATGGGGCTGTGTTTTGGATTTTGCTGAACACAGCAGTGGTAATAAAGATGTTTTTGTTATTGCTGAGCAGGGCTTACACAGAGCCAAGGCCTTTTCTGCTTTTCTTACTGCCACACTGGCAAGGAGGCTGGGGGTGAATGGGAAGTTGGGAGGAGACACAGCCAGGACAAGTGACTCCAACTAACCAGAGGGATATTCCAGGCTGTATGGCATCATACTTAGTATATAAAGTGGGGAAGAGGGAAGAGGGAAGAAGAAAGAAGGAAGAAAGCAGGCAGACATTTGGAGTGATGGTGTTTGTCTTCTGAAGTAACCATTATGCATGGTGGGGCCCTGCTCTCCTGGAGATGGCTGAACACCTGCCTGCCCATGGGAAACAGAATTAATTCCTAGTTTTGCTTTGCTTTCGCTTTCTCTATTAAACTGTCTTTATCTCAACCCATGACTTTTCTGACTTTTACCTTTCCAATTTGACTCTCTCCCTGATCCTGTTTGTGGGGGAGTGAGAAAGTGGCTACATAGTGCTTGAGTGTTGTCTGGGCTTAAACCATGACAGGCACAAAACCTTTTTCCTGAAGTACAGGCATGCCTAAGTTGAGTGCACATAAACTGAGTTACAATTCTGCCTTTTTGCCTTTTTTCCAGGAACAGCCCTTGACACCTTGAAGGTCATTCCAAGCACGTGGCTTGTCTCTGCCTGTGGCAAACTATACTGTCTTCCCTGGAGTTTGTGCACAGAGCTTTCCCCAACAGAGGCTGAGGCCAGTGCCTAGATCCTTCTTACCGAGCCAAGCACGGTACTTGCCATGCAAGCTTCCTGCAGAGTGCATGAAGTTCCAGCACTTATGATATTCCAGCCCTAGACAAGTTTGTCATTCTTGCTAAAATATACTGGTAATGTCATCATTCAAACTGGGGTGAGCCTGAATATTTTTCAAATTCTTGAATAGATTTGAATATATGCAAGGTCTAAAACAAAAGGCTGCTACAGTACATTCCTGAAAATTACACAGAGCTTATGTAAAAAAACCAAACCGCAATAAATCTAGCCACTGCTCACTGTTTGACAGTTTCTCGGCTATGAGTCCAGGAAATGCTCTAGCGACATGTTATAATTTTCATTATGTCTGTTCTTATCACACATGTGTAAATGAGATTAAAAGCAGCAGAAGAAGCAGAGACATTTTTCACAGGGAAGTGAATTCTGCTCAGTAGATGGAAACTTGATGGTTTAATATATGAAATGCATGCTTGCTGCTGTGTTTCCAGCAGTGAGGTGATGTCAATATTTTAATCAGGCCATGCTTAACTACCATCTTAGCTCTGTATTACCAGGGTAGTTGTCCTTCAGACAGGGGTTAGACATACTCTTCCTTTTTTCTGTCAATCACGGTTTGCTTAACCATAACTGAGGAGAGAGATACTACTTGGCAAATGCAAAGCTGCTCAGACAGCAAACAGCGCATACCAAACACAGAGATCGTAGACAGCTTGTAAAGCTGGAAGTGGGGAAAGGTTGGTAATGATATTGTCCTTGCAGATAGGTTAGCGGGAGCTGAGGGCAGCTTCCCCAGAAAGACATCTGCAATCCAGGAAAACTGGTCTAGTCCAAAGGCAAGAGATTTACTTTTCATAAGTAAGTGTATTAAGCTCCATGGATAAGTCAGCCTTGGCAGAGGTCATTACACAGGACCCAAGTAGGAAGAAAAAAAAAAGAAAAATTTAAAACATGCTTCCCTTCACTTTGGTGGCAAGAACTTGTCAAAGAGGTCTCCAGACTCACAGGCATTTTCATTGAACCAATAGCTGTTCTTACGCCTCCTAGATCCAGTGACATGGAATCATGTGCATACTCATTTTTATAATAGTATGAGAGCGTGTATGAGCGCATGCTTTTGCTCAGCCTTCAGTTAATTCACTGATGCATTCATTGGTCTGGACTTGGAATATACCTTGATGAGACAAAGTATTTTCTTTCTTTATATTGCAGTAATTACCTCAGACAGAATTTATTGAAAATACTCTTTTCATTTTTTCCATCTTGTTATGAAATGGCTCTAATGACATATACCTACCTCACACTTATTTTTGTCATCCCAAAAGTCTATAATATAGACTCCATATAATAAGGTTTAATGATTTGGCACCCAACAGTTTTGCGGCAAACTATCTTTAGCTTGGCGCAGGCATTACAAAGCAAAGTACCTCCAGCCAGCAGCCAGTGTTTCTTAAGTCAGTAATCCTGTATGACTTTTTACATCCTGTCGATTCTTGAAGTGTAGGCAAGTTGATTTATGCAGCAGACATTGAAATTCTCAGAGAGCAGGAAAGAGATTATATACTTGTACATCATAATGAGCTACAACAACTTGTTCTAGTTCGGAAACTTAAATTCTGATGACAGCACAAAGACTGCACAAAGACTTACATAAATGAAGTCAAGCAGGATAGGGAAGCACAGGTCACGCTTCCTGTCTGAACTCCTTTTACCTTCATCAGTCTTTTTTGTTTGTTTTACACATACAACGGTCGCTGAAGCTTTTGAACAAACAGTAAAGCCCTTTCCCAATTAAATCACTATTAAAGTGATTGAAACTCAGGTACAAATTTGAATCAAACATTCTTCAGTTTAATGCAGGAAATATTTTCTTGATTTGAAGACTGCAACTGTATCAATATCTGTATGATTTTGTGAATAGTTTTATACCTACCCTTCCAATTACATTTTTGACAGATATAAGTCTGCACGCAGACCCAAACATGGCTCTTAATGGACTGATTCCGATAATGACTAAACAGCAAACCTCTTATAGATCAAAAACTGTAAGTTGCTTTTAGACGAACATTTGAAGAAGTGTGTCATAGCTGTCCTGGGAAGAAGAGCCCTGAGACTGTTGTGATACAGAGCAACAAAATTCAATACAGGTTACAACAATTTGGTTATATAATTTGTGAATTTGTAGACTCCTGTGAGAAATTTTTGTAAGTTGCTCTGATTCTTGAAAATTCCACTAACAAAAAGATGAATGATACTTCTGTTATTGTTTAAAATTCATCATTCAGCAAAACACAGAGTACACAAAATATCCTGTAATCAAGGATTAACCATATGGGTATGGCTACATTGTAATCAGCACAGTTTGTAAATTACCCTCAGGTGAAATCTGTTCATTTGGGAAAATCCACAAATGTTTATAAATACTCTGAATTTGAAAGTTCACATTCACTAAAAAAATAATCAATTAAAAGGGTAGTTTCATAGTAAATATTATTCAGATTGTCTTTCCTCATGGTCCTTTTGAAGTATGTGTTCTTCTCAACTACGGGGCTTTAGGAAAATACATCAAGGGAAGAAGTCATGGCTCACCTAATGGTGACAAACTATCTATTGTCTTGAACAAATATAAGAAGTTTTCAGTTCGCGATATTCAACCAGTAATATAGGGAGTCTACTGTTTTCTACGGACTGCACTCACCCTTTTCTGCACACGTGGTACAAAAGGCAGTACACTAACCAAGAAAAGCCTTTGTACATAACCCCCCACCTAACAGGTGCCCTTGCTCCTCTGGTATCAATGCACAGTGAAGCCTCATTACTCTACTTCCGAATCATTGTGGGGTTTTTTACTTTGCTTTTTAAATATTTAATTTATTTTTAATCCTATGACCTCTGATCACTAATTCTCAGAATACTTTGGAAGCAATAACAAGGTAAGTGCCAAAGAAGATGGCATTTTCCCTAGCTGCCAGCTGAACAGCATTGATGCCAGAAAATTGATGTGCTCAGTTTCTTGCTGCAGCAAGTGACAGAAACAGTCTACTACTTTATCTACTTGATCTACAGAGACTTTAAGGAAAACCACTAGTAAATTACAGATGACTGAGAACCAGCATCCCATTCCAAACAGCCCAGCGATGTGATATATTAGCAGGATCACGAACAGAGAATAATATTTCCCTGATTTTGTACTACTTTATTTTACAAGTGTAATTTCAAGCACTTCAGCACACAGAGGGGCCTGGTGAGATTTTGAAAGTAGATGATAACTGCTTACTTCCCCAGGTTCCTCCGTCATCTACCAAATAGTTCTCCAACTACTGCAGCTAACACACACAGAGGAGGGAGTGGAATGCTTTCTCTGAGGATGCACAGAAACAGTATTCTGAATTATCAAGCACCATACTCCTTAACAGTACCACAAATATACCTATTTCTGTATAAAAGCAGCCAACGCCCCTTCACACTGGACTTTTTCAAGGCCCTAAACATGGTCTTTAAGTGAATGTGCCTTTGTATATCAGCCAGTACTCATCACCTGAATGAACTGAGCATAATGTGAACTTTGCACAGTTGTCCAAAGACAAGTATGTTGTGGGGCAGGAATAATAATAAGGCAGCTTTTTGGCTTAAGCACCTTGTGAATCAAAGCAGTACGCTTGGGGAAAGCTGACAGTTATGAGCATCGCTTTTCATTGTGTGTAATTTTTGTTGTTGTTTTGCTCTGTCTCAAAGCCAGCCAAGTTAAATCCATCTGAAAGGAAGTCTAAACTCTGCATTGCACAAGCTTACCAATACTATTCTGAATTATATCAGCCAGAGAGAATTTAGTCAGACTAGCTAGGGTCCAGAAATATGTGCATCTCCCATTGCATGTGAGATTTTTTCATGCTTTTATTTAAATTCTACATAAATTAATAAGAATTTGGAGAAACATCGGTGTAGGTTACGGGGGTTCTGGGGTCCAGTCGGGACGGCCGGACGTAGACGGTAACGGATGGAGACGAGAGATTTCTATAGGCAGGTCTCAGGACACAGCCGGTTTATTGTAAAGGGCGTGGGTATTGGGGCACTGCTCAGAGCTGCTGGACTCAGCTCTGAGCAGGCCCAAGAGAGCAAGAGAGTGAACGGGTGAGAGAGAGAGTGTAAGAGCAAGAGTAAGAGCAAGAGTAGAAGTGGAAGAGAGAAGTATGAGAATGTCTGAAGTCCTGGTTACAATACAATAAATCATCTTCTGTACTGAATATTCTGATTGTCACTAACCAATCTAATACAAGATACAAATCCTATAGCATTTACATACAGCCTATAAGAGTTCTTATATTACCATAGAGTGTTACATCTTAACTTCTAAGAACTACTCTTTAGACCCCTTCTGCTGAGCTAGTAGGGTCTGCTCTGACCCTTGGACCTGCCTGCTAGCAGAGGGTATTGTTCAATCAAGAGGGGATTACTTCAGTGGCCATACCATTGTTTTCTAGTTGTTCAGTAACTAAGACCTGGTATTTCAAAAGTGGCTTTCATTTCGATGTTGCCTGTAGTTTTCATATTCCCAAAATCTTTTGTCAGGCAATCATATTTCCAAGGCTTTCCTGTTTCATCTTCCCCAACACATCGGAGAACGTCATGTACATGTTTTACATCTCCAGGTCGTTACCAGACCCCAGGCATACCTCGGAAGCAAGCAAATTCACATATCTAGTAGGTTAAGGCAGATGCATTTTGATCACCAAATCACCCAGTCTTCACAGATTGTGACAGGTACTTATTTGCTGACATCCCAAACTGGACTGTATCAAGATTCATTTTGCTATGGGGGCAGACCAGGGTGTAAATACAAAATACAAACAACTGATTGGAAGGAAGGAGGGTAAGTAAACTCAGTGACACACCAAGCAAGAACAGAAATTTTTACCTGAGGCAGCTAAAGCAGCCAAGTCTCTTAGCTCAAAGTCCAATAACATCTGCAGAAAGCCACTCGATCTCATAAGTAATAATATCTTTCCCAACCCTGCATTTATCTTGTTTGCAAGGCTTTCTGAGGCTAGTTAATCTAAGCTGTAATGTTCCTCCTAGTTAGTAATCGGCTAAGAAGAAGTGATGGTCCAAGGTTACTTCTCAACATACACAAAGCAAAGCACTTCCTTCTTGTGCTAGTATTTTGTAAGTAAGCACTGCAACTTACTGACGCAATTAAAAGGAAATCAACATTTTCTTCTTCATTATTCTCCTGTTTAGTCAAGCTCGGCCTTTGAGAATGTGTTTATTAGTAATATATGCTGTTCTCACTGTATGTTATGGCATTGGTTCCAGTGCCATAGACTTCTCATTGTGGCTGTACCACGTAGGTGGTCCTTGCTATGAGAAGACAACGAAGGCAGCCAGTTATCAGGCAAATCTGGTTCTGAAAGATCAGAAATACTTTTAAGGAGTTCTAGTCAAATTTCAACTTATCACATTACTGTTATCAAAAACAAAAGGAGAGACTATTACATCTTGCTAATTTTAGACATACTTTAAAATGCCTTCTCCCCCACTTTTGTTCACTACAGGCTTTTCCTCATTATAAACCTTCCTCTCTTTACTTATTCTCATTACTGTGTAATGGGAATTACAGCAAACAAGCAGCCTGATAATAGCAAAAGGCAGACTGAATTCAGCCATCATTTTCCATTACTTCTGGCTATGGAATGCATGAATTTTAAGGTTTCCCCCATCCCCATTGACTGAAGCATATAAGATTTGTAAGAACTATAGCAGTTTCATTTGTTAAAAGGAGACAAAGTAATTGGTCTTCCAGGCTCTACTGTTTATACACACTTATGTGAGTGCCACACCCAGCAACAAGGAAAAATTCCTCCTGACTTCCTGCACAGCACAGACTAGAGAAACTGGTTCCCTCACTAAGTCAAGCTCTTTGTGGCTGAGTAACAGAAACCCGATCTTGCCCTTTGGTAAACAGTTCATGTTGCAGAAGTGGGCTCCAGCTCAGAACTTGCTGTGTGAACTGCTTCCACGAGCATTGCTGCTGTCTGCTTTGAAAGTTAGTTATAATATGCTTTACAGGAAAAGCAATGGGTGATATGTTTTTGGTTTTTTTCTATTTTTGTCACTTCTATTTTTAAAATCAATTAAAGCTGTGAAGAATCATCAAAGCAGCAATAAAATGACAGACTGTATAGCAGCAGGTGAAGGCTGATAGAATAGCTACCTCTCCTGCAGCTGTAGAATTAACTTGAAGATAGACTAAAAGAACAGCCACAGGATCTAAGGAGAACTTCAGCAATGTGATGTGAGAAGAGCTCAGGAAGTTTTAGGTACTGTAAAAAGGATAGCTTGAAAAAAGGAAGGATTTTGTTGTTGTTGTTTCTAAAACGAGTGGGCAAGTCTCAGTAGGACTAGTTCTTTTATCCTCAGACATCCCTACTAGCAGCTTACTATTTTTATGGATTGTTTAAAAAATTGTTCTCCCATGATTTTTCTTACCATTTAGTGCCTTTCCATCTTTATGACTGTACTTTGAAACCCTGGAGTTGGTCAGATAGATGCTTAACACCCAGGTTGGCAGACTAATGTGAACAAAGAGCATTTAAATGTATTCTCTCTTTCAGCTTCTCTTGTCTTCTGAAACTGAGTACAAAACTATCCCTCAGGCCACTATTTCAGTATTGTCACTGCTACGGAACAGCACAGGGCATTCCCCAAAAACCAGAGAGGTAGAAATAACTGGAATATGGGTTTGATTACCCTGTGTTCTTACACCTAACAGGATTAACAAAAGGTTAATGGTTTGTGGAGCCATCAGATCCATGAAAGAAAAAGCAGAAGTGCTTTTCAAAATTCAGGACCACTGGGCAAAGCTTGTGAATCATTGAGTTTCAAATTTCAAACACAAAAAAAAAAAAAAAAACACAAAATCCCACCAGTCAAAAGATTTGCTTTGTACTTTCTTACTAGCCAAAATCTCCATTATGTTATTTTTTATGAACAACTATACAATGACATATTAAAAGACTTGCCTTGGTCTTAATGACTCTGAGTATCTATACAGAGCCTGAGGCATCCTCCTGTCAGGAATGTTCCTGAACAATGCATGGGCTTACTATAAGTTATATAGCAACTTTACTCTGATTTGTGTCAAGCCAGCTAGATCTCTCCTATCTCTTTGTTATGAGCTGCAAGAAATACATTAAAATATCAGTATTTCCACCACAAAGCAAAATTAGTTTGGAGCTACAGGAACTTGTGGTCATGGTATTCCTAATTCAATAACCAAGCTTTCAGGTCAGTTGAACTAGGCAGGAGGGCTGAAATCCAAAAGTTGCTACCATGCATGAGAAGACCGGTCAGGAGATACTCATATTTCTTGGCCATGTCTGTGAACATTAACCCTCAATTAACCCCTGTGCCACTAAGTACTTCATTTATCCTATCTTTTCTGGGTCTTTCTCAAAAGCAGTTTAAACTTAAACTGTTGCATTTTAGTTTGCTTACATACAGAATCCCAGAAGGGGTAAGGTTGGAAGGGACCACAGTGGGTCATCTTGTCCAACCTCTGCACTCAAACGGGGTCATCCCAGAGCACATGGAGGAGGTGAGAACATGTGAGGGAAACAACATGAAGACACCAAGGTGAGTGGAGAAGGAGGGGGAGGAAGTATTCCAGGAACTGGAGCCAAGATTCCTCTGCAGGTTGCGCCCCTGCAGCTCATGGGGGTCCACGGGGGATGAAGAGATCCACCTGCAGCCCATGGAGGAGGTGCCCACACTGGAGCTGGTGGATGCTTAGAGGAGGCTGTGATCCGGTGGGAGACCAGGTGGAAAGAGGGGGCCCTTGCTTCCAAGCTGAAGCAGCCTGTCCTTGGAGGACTGCACACCACAGAAGAGTGACCCACAAAACAGCAGTTTTGGGAGGACTGTGGCTCATGAGAGTGGACCCACGCTGGAGAAGTTCACGGAGAACTGTCTTCTGTAGGAGGGACCCCATGGCATAGCAGGGGAAGGACTCCTCTCCCTGAGCAGTGGAAGATCTCGGGTGACCAACTGACCAAAATCTCCATGCCCTGTCTCTCTGCACTGTTGGTGGGAAGGAGAGAGGGACTGGGGGAAGAAAAGGTGTTTTTAAGGTCTTGTTTTAATTCTCATTATCCTCCTCTGATCTTGTTAGTAATAAATTCAGTTTGTATCTCTAAGCCAAGCCTGTTTAGCCCTTGGAGTGTTTTCTCCCCATCCTTATCTCAACTCACAAAGCCTTCGTTAAATTTTTCTCTCTCCTCTGCCCAGCTGTGGCAGGGGAGAGTGAGCAAGCAACTTCCACGGGTGCCTGGCATTTGGCCAGCATCAAACCACAACAGTGCCTCACAATTAGCTGAGTGCTGCTGGCCCATATATACTCTCAGGAAATTTTCATGCGCAAAAGCCGTTTGGCACCTGCACAGTGCACATGTTTGCCTGCTGAGTCAAAACAGGGTGGAAACAATGTATTTGCTCATAAAGCAATACACAGCTGCAGATTTTCAGCTGGGGCTTGTGCTCTGCAAGCTAACCAGCAGTGGAAATGATTATGACACTCTCTTGTTATACTATCAACACTACTGTCATTAGGTCTCCCCTTAACAGGATTTCTACTCAAACAAGGGTAACAGCAGCCATGCTGCGAGGAAGAACACCTCCTCGCTAGTCCTTCACGCAGTTCCAGTAAAAATAAAAAAATAGATTACCTTCTTCATTCCGCAAGGATGGATCCAGCAACTCCAGCAAGGATGGATCCAGCAACTCCATCACATACTCAATTTCAGTATCTGGCTCCAGCATATCACACTGGGCTAGCACATACGTCAACACAGGCAAGAAGTCATCAGCTCCATATGGCCTCCCTGGGTTGAGGGGAACACAGTGAGAGACAAACCATATTTCTTTTTACCAGTTTCCACATTTGAAAGGAAAGCACTCTTTTGTGCCTTCTATATACAGCATGTCTGTATTACTCTAGAAACCCCTGGAGTCACCAATGTGCAGCAAAGAGATCATCATCTGACACTCACTGGACAGGAGACCAGCTCAATCCTGTACTTCAAACAAGCGCGAATCTTACAATGCGCACCTTGAGGTATGCAAGGGGAATTTACAGACTGGGCTCACCTTGGCACCAGCTCAACTGGTGAACTGCTGAAAAGGCTGCCGTGCCAGTCTGGCCTGACCTTCACCTGCACTGCTATTGTTGCCTAAGAGGTGATGAATAGGCATTTTCTTTATACATCCAGGGGTTACATCCACTTTCTGGAAGCATCTAGACACAAATACAGGTCTTGGAGTATGAATCCCACAGCAGAGAAGCCTGAATATAACAGCCTACTAGATTTGACAAGGAAATTCAACTCATTTCCTTGACAGAGAGTAGACAAAACCACCAGTGAGCGAGACCTCCTGTACCTGAAGGGAGTCTACAAGAAAGATGAAGAGAGACTGTAAGGGCCTGGATTGACAGTGACCCACAAAGACCATGCTGTACCCAGGCCCATCTGTGGTCCTGGCACTTTTCCTGCATTTTGACTTTCTGTTCAGAAATCACCAAATGGCCAAATCTCTGGGTCTGGCAAAATGGTGTTTAGTGCAGAACTGATGTGACGGTCACTCGGAATCACCCAGAGCAGGAGCCAACTTACAACTCTGGTGAAACTCAAGTGACACCAGCTGAGGCACATGCTCCAGCTAACATGGATGTGGATGGGCTGTGGGTATGCCCGGGTCAGGAGTAAATGGTCAGGGCTTATCTTCTCCTGGTTTGAGGCCCGGTTTGGCAACACCACAACACTCCAGTGCAGGATCAGTGCCACAGGGAGGGACTGCACAGCTGCCCCAAGCCCAAGCCTCTGCATCAGCAGCAGTGGGCAGGTGGAACACACCTATTTCCAGATTCAAATCCCTTTATTTGTCACTCCTGCTTATTTCTAGGCACTGAAAGCTCACTTCAGCTGTTCAGAGACAGCACTAACTGGTCCAAGGATTTAAGGAAACAGCCAGACTTTGGGAATGTGTGTTGCCATTCTAGCCTTGTCCAAATAAGGGGGCACAGGGGCACAGGAGGAGGACAGAGACTTGTCACCAGACCCGTGCTCATGGGCTGCAGGGGACACCTGCACTGAGGAGGAAATGGAAAGGGGAAAGAAACACGACCTGATGGGACACAGCTCTGGCACCACATTTCCTCTTGTTCCTGCTGTCCTGGAAAGCCACAGGTAAATCCAGTCCCTCAGACCTTGCATTCTTGAACACCAGGAGAACTGGAGTTTTACCCAGATCCCAGTGCCCTGCATGGCTGCGCTGACACGAGCACAGGCCGATCGCTCCGCCCAGCACCATCCCTCATTCTCCTCCCATTGCTCCCAAACCCTCCCAAACCTCCCCCCGCCCCACATCTTTACCAGGGCCAGTGACTGCCCCGAGCCCAACCAGAGGCTGTCACCCAGCCCTGCCACCCCTGGGAGAGCTGGGAATACACCGAGAGCTCAGCTCCCCGGGCTCCCGAACCCACAAACCAGTCCTTAGACGCACAAGTAACACCCAACCCGCCCCTCTCGGCACAGCCAAACACCACAACTCCATCACCCCCAAGGAACTCTGGCATTTGCCTCTTCACCTCTTCCCTTTTCCAGCAGACAGGGGTAGGACTGGGCTGTCAGAAATGTCATTCCCTAGGCACTTAATCCCAGAAGAGAGGAGAAGACGCACCCTGTGTCCCTCTGACTTACCCCTTAGTGTGGGCAGGACCAGGGGCCCTCCAGCACAGGCCCCTGCGGCCAGAGCCTCTTGGCTTTGGCTGCTCAAACACCAAAGCTTTTGGCATCACTGGGCTCACTTAAATGGTTTTTCCTTTCCTGTAAGAGAGGAGAAAAAAAAAATAATTAAGCCCACTGCAGAAGTCAAAGGATCACAGCTTTGACATTTTTCTTCTGATTGCTGACTACAGAGGGTCCTTGCATAGAAACCACTGAACTGGACATCACTGAGCTACAAGACAAAGCTGTTCACAGCAGGCAAAGGCAAGAGGTGCACACAGCACCAAGAAGTAGAACCTGGTCTTTGGGGGGAACACAACTTCACTGAGTTCTGGAGCTAGGGGATGACATTTGGGAAGAATCCTTGCTGCCTGGAGGCAATTCAGACAAGGGAGCCACAGGAGCTGTGGGACTTTTTGCTCTCCCTGCAATGGTATCAGTCCAGACAATAAGGCATTTCCTGGAACAGATCCTCCCTATAAACGGGAGCTACAGCAAAGCTCAAGCCCTCATTTAGAGGGCCCTGGACAAGCAACAGTGAGGTGGCATTACCTGGAGCCCCAGGGGACCGAGGTGAAGGTGATGAAGAAGCAGACAGCAAACAGCTTCCACTGCTTCTCACTCCAGCAAGTGTCTGTGTCCCTTCCAAGCCCCACAGGTGAACAAACAGGTACTCCAATTTTTGATTGATTTTGATTTCCTTTGTACTTCTGGCAGCACAGACCCACCGGGAGGAATTACAATCCAAGGACACACATCAGCAACCGTCTTCCCATTTGCCGCTCTCTCCGCATTTTCCCTTTCCAGTGGGATGCAGGTGCCACCCCGCAGAGGCAGGAAAACTGCCTTGCAGTCCAGTACAAAACCTGCCTGGAAAGCCCAGGATGCCCGGAGCCAGCAGCCCATTTCTCCTGGATTTCCTGCTGACAGGCATTTTAAGCCTGCTTTGCCTCACAGGTGCTTTTCTGCCAAGGGCATTCCCGTTATTGTTTTTTAGCCCAAATAAAGGTTTAGAAAGCTGAGTTTCATGAGAACTGTTTCCCATTTTGATTATTCTTAACTTGGAGTTTCCCTTAGGACCAAAATCCAAGGGTGAGCAGCTGCTTTCAGAGGGTTACCCAGGCACACCTGCACGGGGAGCTGCTAGTGCAGAGGGGCCAATGAAGGCATCCCGAGAGTCCCTCCAGGAACGACGGTTGGAGCATCCAGCAGGGGCTAGGGAGCAGCTGGATGCATCCAGGCACATGAGCAGGCGGGGCAGCATGTGGGGTACCAGGAAGAAACTTTCAACTTTCCCCTTTTATCTTGTCAGTCCCTCCCCAGAGCCCCTAGTCCCTCCACCCCGCCTGCAGAAAAGAAAGGGGTTATTAGGAGAAAAGGGTTTAAATTGAGGGAAAAAACCTCCTTTTCCATAATTGTCTGTGTTCAAATTGAGGGTGAATCCCCCTCCCCTACAATTTTAACGGTATCATTTGAAGGAAACCCTGCCTTCTCTGTGCTGTTAGGGGTATCAATTGACAGGGAATCCCCATCTTCCATTATTTTCTGGTTTAAACAGAAGAGGAAAACCTTGACCGTGCCATTTTATGGGTTTGAATTAAGGGTAACTCCCATATTTTCATCATCCTTACGTTTAAATTGAGCACGAAGCCCAGTTTCTCCCTCCTTTTAAAGTGTTTGAACTGAGGGAAAAATCCCCCTTTTTCCATCCTTTGGGAGATTTAAAGTGAGGAACCCCCCTCATTTCCCTATTTTTCAGGGGATTAATTTAAAGGGGAGAAGCCATTTTTTTTGCCATTGGGCCGGTTTAAGTGGAGGTAAACACCCCATTTCCTCAGTTTAAGGGGTTCAGTCAAAGGAAGCTCTCTCTTTTTCAGCATTTTAAGGGTTTAAATCTGCATTTCAGGGCACTTCTATCCGTGCCCCGGTACCAAATATCTCTTATGGGAGCGAGCCCAGCATATACATAATCCTAACACCACCCAGGGTCTACTGTTCTTCATTGTAATGTACATAGCCCTAATTAGAAGTCTCAGTGAGAGCTATACCATTTGTATCATTACTATTCTCTCCACCCTACTCAGCCACATGTAGAGTACTACTTAGTAATCACTAAGGAACAGCTATGCAAATTAACAACTAGTTATCCCACTTATCTATCGATGCTACCAAAACATTAAGTTTTATTTCTTACCCAGTCCCTGCCCTTTCATTTGATGAAGCTCTAGTAAAAAAGGAGATATTATCATTTCCCTGAAGTTTTATTCCTCTATTCAGCCCGTTGCTCATGTCGAATTTAAGTAAGAGGAGCCAAACAGCTGCAGCTCCTCTGAGGGCTTTTATATCTTGTATTATTTGTCTCCTCCCTTTTCCCAGGCATTGTGGGAACGAGAGGCGGGCCCGGCCAGGGATATATTAACCCCAGCCTTTGCTAAAGGGGTTCATTTCTTCTCTGGGATTGACTAGGGTGAGAGCTGTCTTCTCACTTCAAAAAAGGGAGGGGTCTTTCAGTTTATCTCAGCTTTTTTTTTTTTTTTTTTTTTTTTTTTTTTTTTTTTTTTTTTTTTTTTTTTTTTAGCAGATGCTTTTAGCCTCTAGCATGACAGAGACTTTGAAGATACAGTGAAGAACATAGCATTGAACCTAGGGAGTATTTAAGCTCATGATTTTGGATTGAGTGTTCGGGGGTAGTAAGGTGCTTATGTAATTTTGGTTTTTGTTTGTTTTGGTTTTTTGGGGTTTTTTTTTTTTTTCAGGAGCTTTGTAACTTCTGGGTTGTGTGAGGTATGAAACTTCAGATTTTTTTCAGTGTATTCATCATATCACAAAAGGGACCTGCCCCATGTCAAAGGTGACATCTGAAATTGAAGCTTTTGATAGGTAAGTCATGGATTGCAACTGGGAGAGGGACCATGAACAGGGTAACCAGTTTAGGAAATGCTGGGAGGGATTTTGAAGGCCGCATGGTGGGAAAAGGTGTCCATCAGGGGCCCCCTAAGGCTTTTCCTCAAGTGCAGCAGGTATACTTACATGTCTTAGAGCACACTAATGCATCCACCACACTCACAGAAACGCCATATAACTTTATCCCTTGCTAACCTAGGTGCCTATTGAAATAATGGCTACAGCTTTTGACTCAGGACAAAGCCAGAGACTCAAGAACCTGGATGCACTTAGCAGATGAATTGTCAGGATTTGGCTTGTATGCCCCTAAACTTGTGCATTGATCTTGGTTTTCTTTATCTTAGCTGGCTAAGAGGCTAACCCGGCTATCGCAGGGCCTTCCAAGACTGCCGAGGAGGACTCATTTTGCATCCCATGTGGATTTATGTTACTGGTCATCTGAAAGATAAGTCAGGGTCTATGACTTGGAGATGGGATGATAGCAGGGTAGTGAGTCAGAAATTCCTGGGACAGATTTAGTAGTTAGTGCAGGGGTAAGGGATGCCCTCTAAAAGGCCTTTTAGGACAGCTAAAGGTAGCTGCTCTACTTTTGATTGCAACCGTAGGGTGTGCAGTGCAGAGCAGTTCCAGTCTGTGTTGTTTAGTGTGCTGTGTTGTCTACCGTGTTTTCAGGCTCCCTTGGATCAGATGTGTCTGCCTTTTACCCTCCAGGACCTTATCCCAAGTGTTAGGCGTCATCCCTAGGTTCTTGAACATTCTCACTTCTCGGCACGTTGCCAATATAATTTGTTCTCTTATCGGTGGGTTTGGCCGTGTCTCAGAATCGCATCTCGGAAGCATTGAGTTGGATGTCTTTTGAGGCCTTGTTCCCGGCTGTATTGCTATCCATCCTTTCCAGCTGTGAGTTGTAATGTCCTGGGGCTTATAAGATTGTAAGGATATGGGGAGCATTCTGAATGTAGCATTGTCTTGCAGCTGTCTTGATCATTGTGACCGACAGTTCTTATAATAGGTCACTCTATTACAGTCTTTTCTTCTGCTCCTTAGAGCAGCTTCCGTCTACTGTTGCTATGCCATCGGTTATCTCTTTTGGCGTCATCTCGGTCCTTACCGTCATTCTTCTCCCTGAGAGCTTTTTTTATCATCCTAGTGTCACACTGTTTGTAGTATAATGTGTAGTTTGTGTTTAGCCTGAAACTGCTCTGCCCTGTGGAGTAGACTGGGGGGGTAGGTGGAGTAGAAAGAAGACTTTACGGGGAACTTTTTGCTTTGTTTAGCCACCTGAGCCACACCTCAGATGGAGCAACCGCGGCCGGTCCATGTGGGGCTCGGAAGGAGTGGTATGGCGGTGTCTTGCAGTTTTCTAGCCCTTTGTCTCAATGCATGCTCTTGTTGGATCCCAGGTGGTGTGCTTTGAGAAATGAGAACTTGGGAAAGGGAGGTATAAATGGTGGTAATGTAGGGTGTAGTTTGGCTTCTAGATGGTATTCCCAGATTGACACAGGATGGCTAGAGCTGTTAGGTTCTCATGCAGCACTTTGGCCTTTGTCATTGCTTTCTTTCAGATGCAAATGGATTAAATCCATGGCAGAGCACCCCACACTGGGAGAGGGGGGTCCTGCAGGAAGGTCAGTCACCACTTGTCTTTGCGGGGCAAGTTGTAAATGGTGGCTGTGTTACAGCATTGTTCTTTGTCTTTATTTATAGGAGGTAAAGCTTGATCTCAGCAGTCAAGGTGAAGCAAGTGAGGTAAGCGGTGACCGTTGGAGAGTAAAAGTTGTTATTCCTTGGATGCCAGGTTCTGGTGCAGCTCTAAGCATCCATTGTCATTGTGTGTTTTAGGCGGTCCACTTGTATTATGCTGCACCCCCTCACCGACCGGCCAATGGACCTGGCTTGCCAACCTTGTGAGCCGTTGGTAAACATTATGGGACTCTGCAATGAAGCCTTTACCTTTTCCATTCAAAGGTGCTGTCCGGGTAGCCTTGGGCAATGGCCGAGGAGTTGCGGCGAGTCGGGGAGGGAGGAGGAGCGAGGGTCTGCTCAAGTTTCAGCAATGCCTCATCGTCACGTCTCCCCTTAACACAGGCATACCCTGTGGAGACTGCATCAGCCCTGGAACGCAGCCAAAGCGTGCGGCCCCAGGACCATGGCCTTCTTAGGAGATGGTGAGTAGCGGAATTGTCGGGGTTTGGCTGATGTGCCACTAAGTTTGTGCACTGATGTTTGGTTTTCTTTATTGTAGCCGACTAAGAGACAACAGCCCGGTGACGGCAGGAGCTTCCCGGATGGCGAGGCTGCCTTCTTTTGTGCCTGAAGATTTGCATCCCCAGACATCCGAGAGATTGAGGGCTATGACCCAGAGAGGGGATGAGAGCAGGGTGTTGGGTCGGGGCTCACTGCGAGGGATTTTTGAGTCGGCTTTGGAGGCGGGGTTGTCCAAGAAGGGGCCCCTAAGGCCACATAAGGGGAAAGTCTCCCTTTTGATCACAATGCTGAGGTACGCAGGGCAGGGCAGACCCAGTGCATGTTGTGTCATATGTCTATCATGCGTTCTGTGTCGTGTTTTCTACCTTAGCCCTTCGATGTGTTTGCGGTCATTCTTTTCGCTGAGGGTTTTCTCTCCTCGTCGTCTCCTCATTTGTCATCTGCTGTGTCACGGGTGTCTGCATGGGTTTGGTCCGGAGCTGCTCTGCCCTGCTGCACAGTCTGGCATATAGGTGTAATAGGACAAGGCCCGGGGACTTGAAATTTGTAGTGTAGAGTGTAGTTTGGCCTCTAGATGGCATTCCTAGATTGACACAGGATGGCTGGAGCTGTTAAGTTCTCATGCAGCACTTTGACTTTTTTCATCGCTTTCTTTCAGATGCAGATGGATTAAATCCATGGCAGAGCGCCCCACACCGGGAGAGGGGGGTCCCGCAAAAAGGTCAGTCGCTGTTTGTGTTTGCTGGGCAAGTGTAAACGGTGGCTATGTTACAGCATTGTTCTTTGTCTTTGTTTTTAGGAGGTAAAGCCAGATAGCAGCAGTCAAAGTGAAGTGAGCGAGGTAAGCGGTGACCAGTGGAAAGAAAAAGTTGTTATTCCTTGGGTGTCAAGTTCTGGTACAGCTCTAAGCATCCATCTAAGCTCAGCTAGCCAAAATCCTTAAGGAGAAAGAAAAGCAACTCCAGCTGCAACAGAGGTAAGAGTGGCAGGGTGAAATGTCTGGTTTAGCAATGAAAGAAAAGAAAAGATGATGTCCCAGCCCATTTCCTGTGACCTTTCCCTCTAGACTGTGGGATGTGTGTTAATGTTAGAGCTGATTGGTGTGTTAAGTGAAATGTGTGCGCTTGGGTCCCAGAGGATTAAAATGAACACTTTAATTTAATGGAAGCCTTTCATTAACATGTGCTCACCTGAAATCACTTAAAACTGTTTTGGCCTGTCTGAAACAAAAACTGTGCACTGAGCCAAAGTTAAAATAGGTGGAGCCTTTTTGGTAGTGGAGCAGTTGCCTGAATTCCTTGGTTATTTGAATTCATGGTTTTGTGCTGTCCAGGCAGGTGGGTGTGAAAGCTGTACATGTATTTATAGCAAAGCAGCAATTCTGGTCCTGTGTTCAGATTTGCTGTTCAAAGCTGTGGTTAAACCCAGCCCAGCCCTGCTCCTGCTGCTCCCTGGGAGCTGCAGGGGTCAGACAGGTGAAGGAGAGTTGGGTTGTCAGCTTTAACTCAGCACAAAGTAAAAACATCTTGCTGAGTTGCACAATGATTTCCTGTGGCAGCGGAGAAAGTGGGAGAAGCAGAGAAACCTCAGCAGAATTCTGCATGGGGCACCTGATCTCCTTTCCACTTTGCCCTGGGAATGCATTTTAATGCTTCCTCCCAGGTTAATGATTGTTTCAACAAGCAGATCCAGAGGCAAAAGTAACGCAGCACATCAGTTTTCCATGAAATTCTAGTGTGCCAGGATCATCTCTGCCCTGCTTTGGTTTGATTTTTGGGAGCTGCAGAGGGACAGGGTCACTCCCAGTGCCACTCCTTGCACCTGGAATTCCTGAGAGCTTGGTCACTGCCACTTCCAGCTCTTCCCACTGCCAGGATGGGAGTATGGAGAGCATTCCCAGCTTGTGCTGCCTCCTGATGGGGCAGGGAAGGGTGGCACCTGGCAAGCAGGGCTCTTTGGCCTCCTCAGCTGCTCCAGCTCAGCAGCAGTTGTGAGTCAGGCCTGAAAGCCTGCCTGGAGTGGAGGCTCATTAGCTTGTGAGTGATGTAAAGTGATTGATTCTGAAATGAATTTTGATCCAGTGAGTAATTGTGAAGTAATTAGAATCACCCAGTATTGTGGCCAGGTCGGGAGTGCTTGGACTCTGACACTTGGCTCCATTTGGAGGCAGAGTCTGTTCAGAGACTCAAGATTTTTAGGCTAAGGTTGAGTTAAAGGCTCACATTATTTCCTTGTTCCTTTTCTGCCCTGTTTCTGGTAAATTCTGTAGCTTACCACTGAAGGATGGTGAATTGAGGGTGCAATTCCTTATTCTGGTCCTTGGCCTTGGGTCTGAGTGTAGGATCACTTAATGTGAGAGTTACAGGCCTGGCCAGTCTGGCACTAAAGGAGGTTTTGGGCTCTCAGTGAGGGACACATGCTGGGAAAAATTTTCTTGTGAAAGGGAGCCTGAGTAACCCCCAGGTGGGAGCAGGGTTTAATCCTGGTGCACCAGGCTGGGTTCTCAGGGCTTGTATAACCATGAGCTCCTCAGCTGTGCCAGGAGGGATCCTGTTCCTTGGCTGCCAGTGCTGCACTTCCAAGGATGGAGCTTTTCCTTCATGGAGAAACAACTTCCTGGGCCACACCAGAGCTTTTTGTGTCACCTGCTTTGGGAGGTTCTTCCTTGCCCGTGGAGAAGTTGGGTCTCCCACAGGTCTGCTGTGGAGCACCTGTGCTACCACCTTTGAAGAGCCACACTGGAGGTGTCAGTGAGCCCCTCAGTGCCTGCCCAGCCTAGAGCAGGGCTGGGAGGGCAGGGGGCTCAGGGAGTGCTCATTGCTGGTGGTGTTGGAGCTCTGAGCCCAGCCCTGAGCTGGGTTTGTGGCTCTGAGGGCACGGGGAGTGTCCGGAGCAGGCCTGGCCTGGGCAGAGTAGGAACTCCTGGAGTAACTCCTGAGTAACCCACACCTTCCACATGAGAGGGAGGCACTCCCAGAGTCAGGCGCTGTCTCCTCAGAGGTGCTTTGGGGTTTAATTCTGTTCTCACAGTGACTCCTCTCACCTGGGAACCCCATGGTTACCTACAGAGGGTCTGAGGCCTTAGGGATGTAAATATGGACAGGAGGGATTGGAATCTGCATATCAGGGAGTCTTCCCCTTGCCCACAGGAGAGTGTGCAGAACTCTTCTGTGTGATGATAATGTTTTCATACTTCAGGTGTGAAAATAAAAAATTGGAGAAATCTCGTTTTTCTGGCAGCACACAAAGAACTTTCTTCTGTGTCACCACTAAAACTCTATGAGGGGATGAACACCTGGGAATCTGAAAGACACATACCTGGAAAGCATCAATATGAATGGATTTTTCTGCTTCTTTTTGCACTTGAAAGAAAGGTGAAAGTTACAGGCTGAGTCAAGCTTTTACCCTTTATTTCAATCAATTCAGTTATTGCTAAATATGGCTACACACAAATTTTGTACCCTTTTCTCCTGTGCCTTTTGCATCCCAGCTGCTGTTGTCCATACAAAAGGAGGCAAAGGGGAGAGTAGAGCATAAATAGCACAGAAAATGAGAGGTGAATTGCTGGGTTTTCCTCCCCTTTGCTCTGCTTTGCACGGGACTGAGCTGCCCAGTGCCCTTTGAATATTGAACTCAGCCTCACTGTGCTGCTAGTTATTTCATTTTCCTATTGCATTAATCAGAGCCATTATTTTTGCCCCCTTAATTAGCACTGGAGAAAGTGCTGCAGAAAAGAAGACCAAGAAAAAAAGGTATGTGGGCACTGGTGGGGACTGGTCCTGCACCGGCTGTTCCAGCAGGACTTTTGGGGGGGGGGGGGGCGGCAAAAGTCAACTTTACAAATTATTTTTGGTTTTATTGCTTTGAGCCTGTTAGAGGCTTTTGTCTGACAGACATCTGGAGAATTTCTACTCCTCCCTGTCCAAAAACTCTCAAGTTTTTACTCTCTGTTTTCCTCCCTGCTGATTTTCCTCCCCCTGCGTGATCTTGCTGTAGTAATAAAAGTCTTCCTATTTCTGCCTCAGAGTGCATCAGGAGGCTCTGAAACAAGACTGGCTCAGGGTTTCTGGTCCCTCAGTGCTCCACCTGCCCATCCTGCTCTGACTTGTGCTGTCTTCATTCCCTTCTCCTGCCAGTTCTCTCTCTCTCAAGCTCTGTGTAGCGAATGCAATAAAACATCTAAAACACTCCAACCCCATAACCAAACCCCCTTGATCCCAAACTAAACCAAAATCCAGGAAATAACCCTGCCCCTCTCCAAGTCCTGGTTGGAGCCAAGAACTCTTTGCACATTGTTTGTACTTTATGTTTACTTGGGAATTTGCTTTCTTAGCAAATGGAAAGGAGGAACAGCCAGAACTGTGGCTCTAACACTCCTGGGATCGTGTTGGGAGTTTGACTCTGGGGAAAGTCTGTGCAGTAACAGCCCCAGCATCTCTTCCCCTTTATTGTCAGTTCTCTGTCTCGCAGTCTGATCTCACCCAGTTTTCAGGAGGTGTTTAAAGGCCAGGCCTTTGCTGTGTGTGGCAGGCAGGAAATAAGGCAGAGCAGATGTCTAAAAGGCTCCTTTATTCCAGGCTGCCCTGTGGAATGTGCTTTGTTGGAATGCTGGGCTGCTGTCTCAGTGTGTTTTAGCCAAGGCTGCTTTCCCAGAAGTGCCAGTTTATTGCTAGAGTTACTCAGGACTGGTGAGATCATGAATTAACTGGTTTTGAGCTGGGCGGCTCAGGCCTCTTCCTGCCTCAGCTTCCTCAGGTGCTGCAGCCTGTGCTGGCATGATTTACCGAGTATTTGAGCTCCAAACCAGTGCAACAATGAGCAGAGCAGAAGGGTTCGTGGAGAAGGGGGTGGTTTTGCCACTTTTCCCTTGAAGTGGGGGGGTGTATGAGAAGAAAAAGGATTTAAATGGAGGAGAAAACACTCAGTTTCTGTAATTGTGTTTGAACTTAGGAGGATCCCACTTCATCTATGATTTGGAGGGTCTCAATTGAAGGAACACACAACGTTTTCATGATTTTGTATCTCAATTGGCAGGGAATCACCGTTTTCCATTATTTTTGTATCAAAATGGAAGAAGAAAGCCTTTATGGTGCTGTTTGATGGATTTGAATTGAGGGAAACTGCCCCGTTTTCATCATCTTAAGGTTAAAATTGAGGGCAAAACACCACTGTCCCTGGTTTTAAAGGGCTTCCCTTGAGAAGAACCTCTTTATGTGCCATTATAAGAGTTCCATCGAGGGGGGACCCTCATTTGCAGGGACCTTCATAGAGGAAAAATGTATCCAAAAGCCCCCAAAATGGTGTTTCTTGAGGGAAATTGAAGAGGAAGCTGCATTTCCCCTCATTTTAGGGGAGGGAGGCTAAATTGAGCAAAACTCCCCCTTGATTCACTTTTTATTTGGGTTTAAATTTAGGGGAGACCCTCCTTATGCATCAATTACGGGTCTAAATTGAGAGGGAACCTCCGTTTTCCCCTTGATTCAAGGCTTTGAAAGGGTGACTAAAGGGAGTTTTCCCTTAATTCATTAAGAAATTGAAAAAGAACAGTAAAGATGAGCTGGCGCTGCCGGTTTGGACTCAATGTATCGGTCGGAATTGCAAACTCCGACAGACACCGAGTGCCGACGGACGCCCAGCAGTGACTGTGTCACGCCCCGACAGATCAAACAGGGGCTGGAAGCTCCATGGAGTAGCTCAGCACCTGCTCCACTCTTGCCCCCCAAAGCCCGGGATGGACCGGCGGTCTGGACACATCCCCATTGAGGGGGGGCAGAGCCGCTGGTCGGGGGCCCGGGGGATCCTTTATCCCCCTCGTGCAGCTGCGAGCTGCCGAGGAAGAAGTCCTCGTTCCTAGGCTTGAACCCCTGCAGGTTTACCTCTCGTTCTCTTGCTCTGATTTGTTTGACAAGAAATTCAATTTATTCCCCCCAGTTGTGTCTCTTACTCCAGTGACCCGTGAGTGATCTGTCTAGGCCCTTTTCCCGATCCTCAAGTCTTTCCTGATGTGTTCTGTTCCCTGCCCAGGGTGAGGAGGAGAGGGAGAGAGCGGTTTTGCTGCCACCAGGCACCTGGCCAGGCCCAGCCCACCCCAATAATCCCTGCGATAATTCACGCCACCATTACCCAGGTGCGCGGCGGGTCCGGCTCCGCGGGCAGGCGGCTACAGTAGTTCAAAGTGGGCAAACTGGGACGGAGTGAGCGGAAGCAGGTGGTGGCGGTGGGTGAAATGTCCCTGCTGCGACCTGCCTGGGAAAGGAGGAGGGAGAACCTGGTGCAAAGTAAAGGGGAGAGAAAGAGGGACAAGGCTGGAGCTGTGGAAGGAAGCGGAGATGGCCAAGGGGCAGCTGAGCATTTTGCTTTCCACCTCTGGGGGGGGAAAGAAAGCGCTGTCAAATCCATCCAGGAAAACAGAGGAGAAATAGCAGGTGGTGGAAATCGCCAGCAATTTGGATTCAATTTGTCTGTCTGAACTGCAAACGCCGACAGACACCGAGCACCGCTGGACGCCCGCTGGCGTTGCGGTGTGTCCTGCTCCGGCTGCAGCCCGCCTGGCGAGACCCCAGCAGCAGCTGCCCGGGGGCTGCGGACCGGGCAGCAGCCAATCGGAAGCGTCGCAGCGTGCGGCAGCCAATAGGAGCCCTGGCTACTCCGGCAGCCAATGGAAAGCGCCGTTACCTGAGGGACCAGGCACAGCTCGAAGCTCCTCACAGCGACTTCGTTTTTTGGGACATTTGTGGAAAGTTCGGAGTTCTTTTTTTTTTTTCTTTAGCTTACCTTTTCCAGGACAGGAGCGATTCCGGCGCGGGGATATCCCGCCTCGGGCGCTTCTGGGCGGTTTTGAGGCGGGGGGAGCCCACCGCGGCAGTGGCGGGAAAAGGGGGTGCGGAGTATAAAAGGGGCGCCGGCGTCGCGGCCCCTCAGTCGGGGGCGGCGCGGCAGCGGCAGGAGCTCCGCGGGCTGGCCCGGGTGCGGGGACGCCGCCCTGTGCGGCCGAAGCCGCCGGCCCTGAGGCGCGGGGAAAGCGGCGTGGCAGCCGCGCATCGGCTCCGTCATCGGCAGCACCGCTTCGTGCCGGTAGGGAGCGGGAGAACGCGGCGGCGGGCGGCGGGTGGCGAGTGCCGTCGGCGAGAAAATATTGACAATGGTCTAAGAAATATTCAAAAGGTACTGCAGCAGGAGTGGCCGCTGCCCCGTGTCACTAAAAGAGCTGCACCGAGGGACCGTCGGGGCAGCGCTGCTGGTTAAAAAGAGCAGCACGGGAAAGGCTGAGAGGTGTGAGCGGAATAAAATATTGTCAAAGGTCTAAGAAATATTCGAAAGGTACTGCAGCAGGAGTGGCCGCTGCCCCGGTCACTAAAAGAGCTGCCCCGCGGGACCGTCGGGGCAGCGCTGCTGGTAAAAAAGGGGCCCGGAAAGGCTGAGAGGTGTAAAGGGAATAAAATGCTGAGCATGGTAAAAGAGGTACAATAAAGGTACTGCAGCAGGAGTGGCCGCTGCCCCGTGTCACTAAAAGAGCTGCCCCGCGGGACCGTCCGGGCAGCGCTGCTGGTAAAAAAGGGGCCCGGAAAGGCTGAGAGGTGTAAAGGGAATAAAATGCTGAGCATGGTAAAGAAAGTACAATAAAGGTACTGCAGCAGGAGTGGCCGCTGCCCCGTGTCACTAAAAGAGCTGCACCGCGGGACCGTTGGGGCAGCGTTGCTGGTTAAAAAGAGCAGCACGGGAAAGGCTGAGCGGTGTAAAGGGAATAAAATGCTGAGCACGGTAAAAGAGGTCCAATAAAGGTACTGCAGCAGGAGGGGTGGCCGCTGCCCCTTGTCACTAAAAGAGCTTCTCCGAGGCACCGGCGGGGCTGCGCCGTTCCCGCCTCGGGCGCTTCTGGGCGGTTTTGAGGCAGGGGGAGCCCACCGGCGGCAGTGGCGGGAAAAGGGGGTGCGGAGTATAAAGGGGGGCGCCGGCGTCGCGACCCCTCAGTCGGGGGCGGCGGCGGCGGCGGCAGCGGCAGGGGCAGGAGCTCCGCGGGCTGGCCCGGGTGCGAGGACGCCGCCCTGTGCGGCCGAAGCCGCCGGCCCTGAGGCGCGGGAAAGCGGCGTGGCAGCCGCGCATCGGCTCCGTCATCGGCAGCACCGCTTCGTGCCGGTAGGGAGCGGGAGAACGCGGCGGCGGGCGCGGGTGGCGAGTGCCGTCGGCGAGAAATAATTGACAATGGTCTAAGAAATATTCGAAAGGTACTGCAGCAGGTGTGGCCGCTGCCCCGTGTCACTAAAAGAGCTGCACCGCGGACCGTCGGGGCAGCGCTGCTGGTAAAAAAGGGGCCCGGAAAGGCTGAGAGGTGTGAGCGGAATAAAATGCTGAGCATGGTAAAAGAGGTACAATAAAGGTACTGCAGCAGGAGTGGCCGCTGCCCCGTGTCACTAAAAGAGCTGCACCGCGGGACCGTCGGGGCAGCGCTGCTGGTAAAAAAGGGGCCCGGAAAGGCTGAGAGGTGTAAAGGGAATAAAATGCTGAGCATGGTAAAAGAGGTACAATAAAGGTACTGCAGCAGGAGTGGCCGCTGCCCCGTGTCACTAAAAGAGCTGCACCGCGGGACCCACGGCAGAGCAGCGCTGCTGGTTAAAAAGAGCAGCACGGGAAAGGCTGAGAGGTGTGAGCGGAATAAAATATTGACAATGGTCTAAGAAATATTCGAAAGGTACTGCAGCAGGAGTGGCCGCTGCCCCGTGTCACTAAAAGAGCTGCACCGCGGGACCCACGGCGGAGCAGCGCTGCTGGTAAAAAGAGCAGCACGGAAAGGCTGAGAGGTGAGCGGAATAAAAATGACAAAGGTCTAAGAAATATTCGAAAGGTACTGCAGCAGGAGTGGCCGCTGCCCCGTGTCACTAAAAGAGCTGCACCGCGGGACCGTCGGGGCAGCGCTGCTGGTAAAAAAGGGGCCGGAAAGGCTGAGAGGTGTAAAGGGAATAAAATGCTGAGCATGGTAAAAGAGGTACAATAAAGGTACTGCAGCAGGAGTGGCCGCTGCCCCGTGTCACTAAAAGAGCTGCACCGCGGGACCCACGGCGGAGCAGCGCTGCTGGTTAAAAAGAGCAGCACGGGAAAGGCTGGGAAGTGTGAGCGGAATAAAATATTGACAAAGGTCTAAGAAATATTCGAAAGGTACTACAGCAGGAGTGGCCGCTGCCCCGTGTCACTAAAAGAGCTGCACCGCGGACCGTCGGGCAGCGCTGCTGGTTAAAAAGAGCAGCACGGAAAGGCTGAGAGGTGTGAGCGGAATAAAATATGAATGGTCTAAGCAATATTCGAAAGGTACTGCAGCAGGAGTGGCCGCTGCCCCGTGTCACTAAAAGAGCTGCTCCGCGGGACCGTCGGGGCAGCGCTGCTGGTAAAAAGGGGCCCGGAAAGGCTGAGAGGTGTAAAGGGAATAAAATGCTGAGCATGGTAAAAGAGGTACAATAAAGGCACTGCAGCAGGAGGGGTGGCCGCTGCCCCGTGTCACTAAAAGAGCTGCACCGCGGGACCGTCGGGGCAGCGCTGCTGGTAAAAAAGGGCCCGAAAGGCTGAGAGGTGTAAAGGGAATAAAAATGCTGAGCATGGTAAAAGAGGTACAATAAAGGTACTGCAGCAGGAGTGGCCGCTGCCCCGTGTCACTAAAAGAGCTGCACCGCGGGACCGTCGGGGCAGCGCTGCTGGTTAAAAAGGGGCCCGGAAAGGCTGGGAAGTGCGAGAAGAATAAAATATTGTCAAAGGTCTAAAAATATTCGAAAGGTACTGCAGCAGGAGTGGCCGCTGCCCGTGTCACTAACAGAGCTGCCCGCGGGGACCGTCGGGGCAGCGCTGCTGGTAAAAAAAGGGGCCGGAAAGGCTGAGAGGTGTAAAGGGAATAAAATGCTGACATGGTAAAGAAGGTACAATAAAGGTACTGCAGCAGGAGTGGCCGCTGCCCGTGTCACTAAAAGAGCTGCACCGCGGGACCGTCGGGGCAGCGCTGCTGGTAAAAAAGAGCAGCACGGGAAAGGCTGGGAAGTGTGAGCGGAATAAAATATTGACAAAGGTCTAAGAAATATTCGAAAGGTACTACAGCAGGAGTGGCCGCTGCCCCGTGTCACTAAAAGAGCTGCACCGATGGACCCACGGCGGAGCAGCGCTGCTGGTTAAAAAGAGCAGCACGGGAAAGGCTGAGAGGTGTGAGCGGAATAAAATATTGACAGTGGTCTAAGAAATATTCGAAAGGTACTGCAGCAGGAGTGGCCGCTGCCCCGTGTCACTAAAAGAGCTGCCCCGCGGGACCGTCGGGGCAGCGCTGCTGGTAAAAAAGGGGCCCGGAAAGGCTGAGAGGTGTAAAGGGAATAAAATGCTGAGCATGGTAAAAGAGTACAATAAAGGTACTGCAGCAGGAGGGGCCGCTGCCCCGTGTCACTAAAAGAGCTGCACCGCGGGACCGTCGGGGCAGCGCTGCTGGTAAAAAAGGGCCCGGAAAGGCTGAGAGGTGTAAAGGGAATAAAATGCTGAGCATGGTAAAGAGGTACAATAAAGGTACTGCAGCAGGAGTGGCCGCTGCCCCGTGTCACTAAAAGAGCTGCACCGCGGGACCGTCGGGGCAGCGCTGCTGGTTAAAAAGAGCAGCACGGGAAAGGCTGGGAAGTGTGAGCGGAATAAAATATTGTCAAAGGTCTAAGAAATATTCGAAAGGTACTGCAGCAGGAGTGGCCGCTGCCCCGTGTCACTAAAAGAGCTGCACCGAGGGACCATCGGGGCAGCGCTGCTGGTAAAAAAGAGCAGCACGGGAAAGGCTGGGAAGTGTGAGCGGAATAAAATATTGTCAAAGGTCTAAGAAATATTCGAAAGGTACTGCAGCAGGAGTGGCCGCTGCCCCGTGTCACTAAAAGAGCTGCCCCGCGGGACCGTCGGGGCAGCGCTGCTGGTAAAAAAGGGGCCCGGAAAAGGCTGAGAGGTAAAGGGAATAAAATGCTGAGCATGGTAAAAGAGGTACAATAAAGGTACTGCAGCAGGAGTGGCCGCTGCCCCGTGTCACTAAAAAAGCTGCACCGCGGGACCGTCGGGGCAGCGCTGCTGGTAAAAAAGAGCAGCACGGGAAAGGCTGGGAAGTGTGAGCGGAATAAAATGCTGAGCATGGTAAAAGAGGTACAATAAAGGTACTGCAGCAGGAGGGGTGGCCGCTGCCCCTTGTCACTAAAAGAGCTTCTCCGAGGCACCGGCGGGGCTGCGCCGTTCCCGCCTCGGGCGCTTCTGGGCGGTTTTGAGGCAGGGGGAGCCCACCGCGGCAGTGGCGGGAAAAGGGGGTGCGGAGTATAAAAGGGGGCGCCGGCGTCGCGGCCCCTCAGTCGGGGGGCGGCGGCGGCGGCGGCAGCGGCAGGGGCAGGAGCTCCGCGGGCTGGCCCGGGTGCGGGAACGCCGCCCTGTGCGGCCGAAGCCGCCGGCCCTGAGGCGCGGGGAAAGCGGCGTGGCAGCCGCGCATCGGCTCCGTCATCGGCAGCACCGCTTCGTGCCGGTAGGGAGCGGGGAGAACGCGGCGGCGGGTGGCGGGTGGGCGAGTGCCGTCGGCGAGAAAATATTGACAATGGTCTAAGAAATATTCAAAAGGTACTGCAGCAGGTGTGGCCGCTGCCCCGTGTCACTTAAAAGAGCTGCACCGCGGGGACCGTCGGGGCAGCGCTGCTTGGTAAAAAAGAGCAGCACGGGAAAGGCTGGGAAGTGTGAGCGGAATAAAATATTGACAAAGGTCTAAGAAATATTCGAAAGGTACTGCAGCAGGAGTGGCCGCTGCCCCGTGTCACTAAAAGAGCTGCACCGCGGGACCCACGGCGGAGCAGCGCTGCTGGTTAAAAAGAGCAGCACGGGAAAGGCTGGGAAGTGTGAGCGGAATAAAATATTGTCAAAGGTCTAAGAAATATTCGAAAGGTACTGCAGCAGGAGTGGCCGCTGCCCCGTGTCACTAAAAGAGCTGCCCCGCGGGACCGTCGGGGCAGCGCTGCTGGTAAAAAAGGGGCCCGGAAAGGCTGAGAGGTGTAAAGGGAATAAAATGCTGAGCATGGTAAAAGAGGTACAATAAAGTACTTGCAGCAGAGTGCCGCTTGCCCCGTGTCACTAAAAGAGCTGCACCGCGGGACCGTCGGGCAGCGCTGCTGGTAAAAAAGAGCAGCACGGGAAAGGCTGGAAGTGTGAGCGGAATAAAATGCTGAGCATGGTAAAGAGGTACAATAAAGGTACTGCAGCAGGAGGGGTGGCCGCTGCCCCTTGTCACTAAAAGAGCTTCTCCGAGCACCGGCGGGGCTGCGCCGTTCCCGCCTCGGGCGCTTCTGGGCGGTTTTGAGGCGGGGGGAGCCCACCGCGGCAGTGGCGGGAAAAGGGGGTGCGGAGTATAAAAGAGGGCGCTGGCGTCGCGGCCCCTCAGTCGGGGGCGGCGGCGGCGGCGCAGCGGCAGGGGCAGGAGCTCCGCGGGCTGGCCCGGGTGCGGGGACGCCGCCCTGTGCGGCCGAAGCCGCCGGCCCCTGAGGCGCGGGGAAAGCGGCGTGGCAGCCGCGCATCGGCTCCGTCATCGGCAGCACCGCTTCGTGCCGGTAGGGAGCGGGAGAACGCGGCGGCGGGCGGCGGGTGGCGAGTGCCGTCGGCGAGAAAATATTGACAATGGTCTAAGAAATATTCGAAAGGTACTGCAGCAGGTGTGGCCGCTGCCCCGTGTCACTAAAAGAGCTGCACCGCGGGACCGTCGGGGGCAGCGCTGCTGGTAAAAAAGGGGCCCGGAAGGCTGAGAGGTGTAAAGGGAATAAAATGCTGAGCATGGTGAAAGAGGTACAATAAAGGTACTGCAGCAGGAGTGGCCGCTGCCCCGTGTCACTAAAAGAGCTGCACCGAGGGACCGTCGGGGCAGCGCTGCTGGTTAAAAAGAGCAGCACGGGAAAGGCTGAGAGGTGTGAGCGGAATAAAATATTGACAATGGTCTAAGAAATATTCGAAAGGTACTGCAGCAGGAGTGGCCGCTGCCCCGTGTCACTAAAAGAGCTGCCCCGCAGGACCGTCGGGGCAGCGCTGCTGGTAAAAAAGAGCAGCACGGGAAAGGCTGGGAAGTGTGAGCGGAATAAAATATTGACAAAGGTCTAAGAAATATTCGAAAGGTACTGCAGCAGGAGTGGCCGCTGCCCCGTGTCACTAAAAGAGCTGCACCGCGGGACCGTCGGGGCAGCGCTGCTGGTAAAAAAGGGGCCCGGAAAGGCTGAGAGGTGTAAAGGGAATAAAATGCTGAGCATGGTAAAAGAGGTACAATAAAGGTACTGCAGCAGGAGTGGCCGCTGCCCCGTGTCACTAAAAGAGCTGCACCGCGGGACCGTCGGGGCAGCGCTGCTGGTAAAAAAGAGCAGCACGGGAAAGGCTGGGAAGTGTGAGCGGAATAAAATGCTGAGCATGGTAAAAGAGGTCCAATAAAGGTACTGCAGCAGGAGGGGTGGCCGCTGCCCCTTGTCACTAAAAGAGCTTCTCCGAGGCACCGGCGGGGCTGCGCCGTTCCCGCCTCGGGCGCTTCTGGGCGGTTTTGAGGCAGGGGGAGCCCACCGCCGGCAAGTGGGCGGGAAAAGGGGTGCGGAGTATAAAAGGGGGCGCCGGCGTCGCGGCCCCTCAGTCGGGGGGCGGCGGCGGCGGCGGCAGCGGCAGGGGCAGGAGCTCCGCGGGCTGGCCCGGGTGCGGGAACGCCGCCCTGTGCGGCCGAAGCCGCCGGCCCTGAGGGCGCGGGGAAAAGCGGCCGTGGCAGCCGCGCATCGGCTCCGTTCATCGGCAGCACCGCTTCGTGCCGGTAGGGAGCGGGGAGAACGCGGCGGCGGGGTGGCGGGGTGGCGAGTGCCGTCGGCGAGAAAATATTGACAATGGTCTAAGAAATATTCAAAAGGTACTGCAGCAGGTGTGGCCCGCTGCCCCGTGTCACTAAAAGAGCTGCACCGCGGGACCGTCGGGGGCAGCGCTGCTGGTAAAAAAAGAGGCAGCACGGGAAAGGCTGGGAAGTGTGAGCGGAATAAAATATTGACAAAGGTCTAAGAAATATTCGAAAGGTACTGCAGCAGGAGTGGCCGCTGCCCCGTGTCACTAAAAGAGCTGCACCGCGGGACCCACGGCGGAGCAGCGCTGCTGGTTAAAAAGAGCAGCACGGGAAAGGCTGAGAGGTGTGAGCGGAATAAAATATTGACAGTGGTCTAAGAAATATTCGAAAGGTACTGCAGCAGGAGTGGCCGCTGCCCCGTGTCACTAAAAGAGCTGGCCCCGCGGGACCGTCGGGGCAGCGCTGCTGGTAAAAAAAGGGGCCCGGAAAGGCTGAGAGGGTGTAAAGGGAATAAAATGCTGAGCATGGTAAAAGAGGGTACAATAAAGGTACTGCAGCAGGAGTGGCCGCTGCCCCGTGTCACTAAAAGAGCTGCACCGCGGGACCCACGGCGGAGCAGCGCTGCTGGTAAAAAGAGCAGCACGGGAAAGGCTGGGAAGTGTGAGCGGAATAAATATTGACAAAGGTCTAAGCAATATTCGAAAGGTACTGAAGCAGGAGGGGCCGCTGCCCCGTGTCACTAAAAGAGCTGCACCGCGGGACCGTCGGGGCAGCGCTGCTGGTAAAAAAGAGCAGCACGGGAAAGGCTGGGAAGTGTGAGCGGAATAAAATATTGACAAAGGTCTAAGAAATATTCGAAAGGTACTGCAGCAGGAGTGGCCGCTGCCCCGTGTCACTAAAAGAGCTGCACCGATGGACCCACGGTGGTCCCATGCTCCCAGTATGGCCCCAGTGCCCTCCCAGTGCTTCCAGTATGGCCCATTGCCCTCCCAGTGCTCCCAGTATGGCCCCAGTTCCCTCCCAGCACTCCCTGTAAGGCCCCAGTGCTCCCAGTATCCCCCAGTGCTCTCCCAGTGCTCCCAGTATGGCCCCAGTGCCCTCCCAGCACTCTCAGTAAGGCCTCAGTGCCCTCCCAGTGCTCCCAGTATGGCCTCAGTGCCCTCCCAGTGCTCCCAGTATGGGCCCCAGTGCCCTCCCTGTGCTCCCAGTATGGCCTCAGTGCCCTCCCAGTGCTCCCAGTATGGGCCCCAGTGCCCTCCCTGTGCTCCCAGTATGGCCCCAGTGCCCTCCCTGTGCTCCCAGTATGGCCTCAGTGCCCTCCCTGTGCTCCCAGTATGGGCCCCAGTGCCCTCCCCGTGCTCCCAGTATGGCCTCAGTGCCCTCCCAGTGCTCCCAGTATGGGCCCCAGTGCCCTCCCTGTGCTCCCAGTATGGCCCCAGTGCCCTCCCCGTGCTCCCAGTATGGCCTCAGTGCCCTCCCAGTGCTCCCAGTAAGACCCCATTGCCCTCCCAGTGCTCCCAGTATGGCCTCAGTGACCTCCCAGTGCTCCCAGTATGGCCCCAGCACTCCCAGTATGGCCCCAGTGCCCTCCCTGTGCCCTCTTAGTGCTCCCAGTATGGGCCCCAGTGCCCTCCCAGTGCTCCCAGTATGGCCTCAGTGACCTCCCAGTGCTCCCAGTAAGACCCCATTGCCCTCCCCGTGCTCCCAGTATTGCCCCAGCACTCCCAGTATGGCCTCAGTGCCCTCCCAGTGCTCCCAGTATGGCCCCAGCACTCCCAGTATGGCCTCAGTGCCCTCCCAGCGCTCCCAGTATGGCCTCAGTGCCCTCCCAGTGCTCCCAGTATGGCCCCAGTGCCCTCACTGCTTCGGCAGAGAGCCAAAGGCACACCTGTACATCCAAAAGATCGGCTTTAAAAGTACATCGCTTATTTTTATTCATCACCATCATGCATCATTCATTAATTCTTTGGAGTTGCTGAGTATCATCTTATCAGTCTTATCTTTTTCCTTGGCTCCATTCCGTCTGGTTTCGGGTTCTTTTCTTCTGATAAGATTTTCCAGGAATGTGAAGACCCCCTCCCCATCCTTCCCAAACTGAGCACCCAAACTACAGACATTCTACAGCATTACACTACAGAACCCAGGCAAAGCTTTTCTCACATTACGGAACATGAAAAAAACAACATCACAATCCATTCCTAACAATGATGGAACGTGCAAAAAGCCAACATCACAATCCCGTTCAGAACAGAGGGATCACCGGTGATGCGTCCCCGCCTGCGCATGCGCACTGATCCGCGCATGCGCAGCTGGGAAAATGCGCTTCGCTCTAGAATTTGAGGGAAAGTTGAAGAAAAGGGACAGTTTAATAAAAGTTTAAGGAAATCAGGAGACAGCAGCACAAAGGGCGCTACGGCCGGGTGCTTCGCACAGAGACAAAGGCGCACCTTTACAGCCAAAAGATCGCCTTTAACAGCGAGCTCCCGCAGCCAGCTCCCAATCCCAGCCCGCCTTCCCGGGCAGGGTTTCTTTCGGACCAGGGCTGCATTTCCATCCCCCTCTGGGAGTCACCAGGTGCGTTAGGAGCAGCCGATCCCGCTCCCTGAGACACAAGGGCTTGCTCGAGGAGACTGTTCCTGTTCCTCTGTTCCAGCCACTCTGCTCTCCCCAAAACACCATTTCCTCGGAGCTCCTCTGAAACTGCATTTCCATTGACCCAGGGCTCCAGAAGCTGCAGAGTCGTGCAATGGGGTTTTTTTGGGAAGGGACCTTAAGCTCTTGCAGTTCCACCTCTGTCATGAGAATTTCAGGGCTCTAAGACTCACAGAACGATTTGGGGTTGGAAGGACCTTAAAGCTCATCCAGTGCCAGCGCTGCCACGGGCAGGGACACCTCCCACTGTCCCGGGCTGCTCCCAGCCCGTGTCCAGCCTGGCCTGGAACATTCCAGGGGATCCAGGAGCAAATCTCCCCTCTCTGGGCAGACAGAATGAGCTAAACCTGGCTATTCCTGAGGGAGTGATGGCAGCACAGCCGAGTCTGCATCCCTGATTCCCACTGGGAATCTCCATGTCCTTCCTGCTGTGGGATCCAGGAGTTGCAGTAGGATTTTTGTGTTTGGTGCTGCATTCCCAGCACAGCAGAACCTGTCACCCTCGGAAATACGGCCAGCGTGACAAGTTTTTGCTCCCTTTCTGCTTTGTTTTTGCTGTGTTTTGTTTCTCTCGACAGCTGTTTTAGAACTTCTGTGTTGCTGTTTAGACATCAAGCTTTGGGGCTGAGGTTTTTTTATTCCCAAGTGCTTGCTGGCAGTAAAAATACACTTCACATCTGCAGTGTGTGCACGTGGCTTGGGCTGTGGATTCACAATTCTGGGGCAAAAAGAAGTCCCTTCACACCTGTGCTGCTGGTGGTGTCCCCTGTGAGAAGTTTGGTGGCTCGTTTGTGGCTCTCTCAGTTGTTCCCTTTCACAGAGCCCGGCATTTCTCCCCTTTTCAGTTTCATCCTGCAGAGCTTCGTTCCTGCTGCCGCAGCGTGTTCTGAACCCTCTGCTTGCAGCCTGGGGGTGCCTTTTGTGCTGCTCCTCCGTGGGGCTGCCTTGAGAGCGGAATCAAGGTTGGAAAAGGCCTCGGAGATCACTGAGTGCAACCAGCACCACCACGGCCACCGCTGACCACGTTCGCCCATGCCACAGCCACAGGTGTTGGAGCACTCCCAGGGCTGGGCACTCCAAACCTCCCTGGGCAGCTGTGGCAAGGCTGAGCACCCTTTCCATGAAGGAATTTCCCCAATATCCACCCTGAGCCTCCCCTGGCCCAGCCTGAGGCCGTTCCCTCTCCTCCTGTCCCTGTTCCCTGGGAGCAGAGCCCGACCCCCCGGCTGCCCCCTCCTGTCAGGGACTTGTGCAGAGCCACAAGGTCCCCCCTGAGCCTCCTTTGCTCCAGCCTGAGCCCCTTTCCCAGCTCCCTCAGGAACTCCAGTCCCTTCCCAGCTCCCTCAGGAATTCTCCAGCCCTTCCCAGCTCCATTCCCTTCCCTGGACTCGCTCCAGCCCCTCTGTGTCCCTCTTGTCCCAGAGCTGCCCCGGCACTGGAGGTGCCCCAGCAGTGCCAGCACAGACGGGCACTGCCCTGGCCCTGCTGTCACCCCAAGCTGGCACAGCCCAGGTGCCCTTGGCTTTGCCCACCTGGGCACACCCAGCTCGTGTCCAGCTGCTGTCCCCAGCACCCCCAGGGCCTTTCCCAGTTTTCCAGCCCCTATTCCCCCAGCCTGGAGTGTTCCACGGTGGCCCAGGTGCAGGAGGTGGCACCATCTCACTCCATGGTGGGATTTTTACATTCTTTTCATTTTGCCACTCCGAACGCTTATGCAGCTGCATCTGGGCTGGAAAAGTCACTTTTTTACTGGTGTAGCTACTCAGGAGATCTCTGATAACTCTGTTACCCAAGAACAGGGAAGGATGTGTGATGTCCAAGCCTCTGTGCCAGAAAATCCCAGTTTTTGTGGTGTTTGTTCTCCCCCAGCACTGTTTGATGAGATTTGTCCAAAACAGCTTTCCTGGGGCACTTTGCTTCCCTTGGAGCTCTGTGCCAGCACGGGAGGCTGAAGTCCTCCTCAAGCAAACGGTGCAGGGCTGACCTCAGGAACACTCCCTCGTGAAAAAACCTGGGAAATGGGTTTATACTTGAGAGTTTTGCTGACTTTAATATCACTGAGCTGCACAGTTCTGCTGAAAGTGGGATCAGTGCCAGCAAAAGGAGCCTTTGGACAGCTGGCAATTGGGCTGAGATTCCCACAAAAGCACTGAGGTCACCCCCATGAAATTGTGTGGGCTGCTCCTGATAGCTGTTAATATGGAGATATTCCATTGTCATTAATTATGACTTCTGCTGATAATCATAATTAAAATATACATGAATGTGATAAGACTGGCATCAATCCTTTCCAAAGGCTTTCTCTGTTACAGGCCAGAGTGTACCTAGAGAGGACAAATCTCCTTTTTCAGAGTATTTTTGGGACGAGACGCGGCGCTGAGGAATCCCACCCGAACGTGTCGGGATGCAGATCCAGCGCTTTGCAGGGAAAGCTCCAGCAAACAAAAGTTAATGGTTCAGAAAAAATCCCTGTCAAAATGCTGCTTCTCAGGAGGCTGCTGTGCCAACCGTCTGGTTTCAGGTTTATGAGGAGCTAAGGAGTGGTTTGAGATTTATTGGGAGATAAGGAAGACTCCACCCTGGCTGAGCAGCTGGGATTGCACGTGCAGAGATCATGGCCAGCATCTGCTGAGCACCCCAAATAAATCAGCTCCAAATTCACCTCTGCACCCTAAAGCAGCCCAGCTGAGCAGCTCAGGTGCTCCCTGTATTTCCCAGTGCAGGAGGAACAGGCCTTGGAGCAGTTTAAAGTCCGGCTTCCTCCCCCTCTTCAAATTAACTGCCCTGACACTAATTGGTATCTCCTCAGTGCCTGCAGCTGCTTCCAAGGAGCTCCAAACAAATGAACTCTTAAACAAGGTAGGGAGCAGCTCAGGGAGAGCTGGTGCCTGGGAACAGAGGAGCAAAGCACAGAGCGGAAAAAACTGAAGTGCAAACAGCTCCTAGTACCTCTGAAAGGAGACAATTGAACTGTGGAGAGAATTAAAGTGTGGAGAGAGCAGCCCTGCCAATATTCTGATTATTTAGAGAGAGGGAGGTGCGGCTGCTTGGGTTCCACAGAGGAAATTGGTGGGAAAGGCTGGGACTGGCTTGGGAGGTTTGAGGAAGTTCCAGCTCAAAGCTGAGACAGAACCAGGTGGGGGGACCTGGAAAATTCAGTCCTGCTTTTCCTTTCCTGGCAGGAAAGGGGCAGCTCCAGGGCAGGGAGCTGGGATTTGGCGTTTCCAGAGGCGCAGCTGCGCCTGGGCAGAGCCATCCCTGCACCCTGGCTGGGGTGAGGTGTGCCCTGAGGGAGCTGCATCACCTGTGTCCAGGGAGATTCCAGCCGGTGCCCTCCTGTCCTGCACATCCCTGTCACACACATCCCTTTGCTGCTGTGCTCCCGGTATTTGAGGTACGGGAAGGGCTCCCTTCCCCCTCCCCTGGAAGCCATCTCAGAAGCCCGAGTGGCTTCTCCTTTCCTGCCTTCTCCTTGTCCTGCTCCTTGTCTCTGCTCCCTCTGGTGTTCCCAGGCAGCTGCTGGCTCTCCTGAGCCAGTTCTGAATTTTGGATTTCTTTTCCCTGCATTTCCCACTGCGGAATGCCATCGGCTGCCTCGGGAGAGGAACCAGTGCAACCTCCACCTCCCCTCCTCGTGTCACCCTTGCGCCAGCACCTGAGGCCAACTCCGAACCCTTTTGACTTCCAGCCCCCACGCTTTGCCCTTCCTGGTGATTTCCAAGTCATTAACTCATTCTCAGGTCGTGGTTTGGGGATTTCTTTTCCATCCATTAAAGCTCTTTTCTAGTTCCGGGAGCTGGAAGTTTGGGAGGATGTGACACCTGGGATTAGAGCCCCCATTCCAGCAGCATCCATTGCACCTGAACGTTGTGCTCGAGTCCACTTTAGACTCAGCCCAGCTTTGATTAAGTCTACCAAGGCTTTTGAGGCCATGAGATGTTGCCTGGAAATCAGAAAATGCCAAAGGGGACTGGAGATCCGTGTTGGAATCACGGGATCGCTGCTGCAGAGGGGAGGTGGAATTCAAAACCCCTCATGAAGAGATTATGTGCAGAGTTTTGACTGAAATGTAACTGTTTAACGAGCTCCAAATTGTGTGCTTTATAGTATAAACATTCCATTTGCAGGAGAATATCTGGAAAAGACTTTTGGGATCGCCAAGTCCAACCCTCAACCAGCCCCACCAGCACGCTCCCCAGCCACCCCTGTCCTCCAGCGCCACATCCACAGTTTTTGAAGCCTTGCAGGGATGGTGTCTCGACCCCTAGCCCAGCCTTGGTCATCCAGGGACAAGGATTCCTCTGCTTTTGCAGGAAGAGGGAAGGGGAAGCGTTTCCCTCGCAGATGGGACAGGAACGTGTTCCACAGGCTCCAGGAGTGGGTGAGTGACAGCTGAAGGCTGAGCCATGGTGAGCAGCAGTGCTAATTGCCACCTTCCCCCAGTGCTCTAATTAGCACCTCCCTCAGCTCACCCTTCCACCCAGCCACTTCCCCAAGCCTGTTTTTCAGGGGTTTTGTCACCCAGCATTCAGCTGCCGCACAGCTTTGTTCTCCAGGTGCTGCTCCTGCCCAGAATTGGACCCAAGGGGATGGAAAACGCCGTGGTTCCAGTGGGATTTGGGTCTCCAGCACATCCCTCCCACTGTGCCCTCGGCCTGGTGCCCCCAGCCACAGGGAAAGGGAGCAGGTGGTGTAATCCCCCACCTAATCCTAAAGATTTCTCTCCAGGGATGCTGGGGCCTCCCAGCTCAGTGGAACATTCCCTGGTGGCAGACGCTTCCTCACACGCAGGGAAAAGGTGAAAACCCAACGCTTTTCCCAAAAGCCCAAAATATTCCCCTATCTGGCAGCCGGAGCTGAGGGAACAGGCACCTTCCCCTTCTGTCTGGGTGCCTGTGGCAGCTCCGAGGTGTTGCTCGGGGATTTTCAGTGCTGGGGCTCCTGCAGGGCCAGGGAAGTGCTTTGGGCCCCGTCATCCGTGCAGGGAAAAGCAGATATTCCATTAACCCCTTAGAGACCATTGCAGGAGCTTCCTGGGAGAACTGGGAATGGGGATCTGTAGGGGGATTGACTCCCAATTAATGCTGTCAGAAACCCTTCAGCCACCCCAAACCACCCCAAACCTTCCACAAACAAACCTGGAGGAGAACCCAGGGCCTCCTTGTGCCCTGGCCGTGTGCACCCTGGCAGTGACGCTCTGTGCTTCCCCTTCTTTGGGCCAGAATTGTTCCCAGAATGATAAACCCGGAGGGAGGTGTTTCCACCTGGGAAAGTGAGGCTGTTCCCACACCACCCTCCTATTTATTTCATGAGGAATTTTGAAATTTTGGTTTTCTGCTCCAGCCAGGGACAGAAGAAAGTTTGGGCAGCAAAAAAAATCTGAAGTTGAATCAGATCTTAAGCCTGGATTTAAAATGGATCACATTAAAAGAACCCAAAAAATCCAGAAAAGAATGAAAGAATTCCTAATTCTCCTCCTGATCTCCCTCTGCTGCATCCCTGTCCTCCCATCCACTCTTCCCATCTCCAATTATAGATCCCTCCAGGCAGAGCCCTGCCAGTGTTTCTGTCAGGGAAGTGCCAAGCCCATCCACAATGCTTTACAAATAATCACAGGGAACACAGATTTTGTGAAATATTGAAGCTTCTGCTGTTAAAAAAAATGAAGTCTCTCTGCCATATCAGCCACGATGAAATGTCAGTGTGCCACCCTTCCCCAAGTAACATCCTTCCCTCTGTCACTCTCGCTCTGGCACATGGCAGGCCGGGATCATCTCCTCCTTCCCACAGGGAAGGAGTTGGGTTTAAATTCGAGACACAAACTTGGACAAAATTGAATGTCTGAGGTGTGTAAGAATAAGGGAAAATCGTCTCAGATCTTCTTCAGCTGCCTTTGTTTCCTGCCCTGTAACTCTTCACTCCCTGAAATGACTCAGAACACCTGGGGATGAAGGCACCATGTTGAAGGCTGCAGAATTCTCCCTGTTCTCCCTCGACTTTTCCAGGACCTGAGCATGTCAGGAGCCTTGCAGCCCATTCCAATGCTTGACAGCCCTTTCCATGAAGGATTTTTTCCCAATGTCCACCCTGAGCCTCCCCTGGCCCAGCCTGAGGCCGTTCCCTCTCCTCCTGTCCCTGTTCCCTGGGAGCAGAGCCTGACCCCCCCCGGCTGCCCCCTCCTGTCAGGGAATTCCAGAGAGGGAAAAGGTCTCTCTGGAGCCCTTGGGAGAGCAGGTATTGAGCAGGTGTGGTGGCTGAGGTGCTCCAGCTTTAAGGTCTCACTCTGAGAGCACTCCGAGTTTGTTTCCAGGCTGGAAATGGTGCCTGGAATTTGGGTGGCCAATGGGGATCTCAAGGATTTGAGGTGGCAGCTGGGAGAGAAACCTGCTGCTCAAATGGCACTGGAGGTTATTTCCCTCTCTCTGGAATCTCTGTCAATTAAGAGCCCAGCCTTCTCCGGGGCTGCAGTTGAATTATTTGCTTTCACCTCCGATCTGCCCGAGGTGGAGCGAACTCCTCTGGAGCTGGCAAACGCCAACAGATCCCATCTCCGCAGGGTTAAGGGATGGAATTGTATTTCTCTTAACCTCTTTTGACCAGGAAGTTGGGATTTTCCCCCTCTGCCTGATCCCTGTTTCTCCTTTCTTGAGTCTTGAGTTGTTTTGGGGAGCAGAAGGTTCAGGGCTGTGCCCCTCAAGCAGCTCTGGCTGTGTGAGCACAGCAACTTTCTGCAAGTTAAATCTGCTGCTATTTCTGTATTTGAAAAGGAACTGAAATGCCAGTGGTGATGTAATGTTCATTTACATTTAGGGTCTGTTTCTATTTATTTTTGCTCTATTAACTGCATCTTGATTCCAACAGTTTGGTTTTTTTTTTTTTTACCCGCTGAGGCTCTCTTTGCTGTGAACAGCTCATTTTTTACTTCAAGCCTGCCAGATTTCCTGCCTTATTGAGTCCATAAATGAAGAAGAATGACAGGTAGAAGGGGAAAGGGATGTCTCCTCCCCAAGGGAGGCTCCTAAATTAGATAGGAGCCGTTTCTCTAGGAACTGCTGCCTCTGATTGCCACTGGAATGGCTCTGGAAGGAGCTTAGAGGGGATCATTCACCTCGGGTTTGTCCTGGCTGTGCAGAGCTGGGGAGATGCTTTGGGGCTGAGAGATTTCCTGTGCCATCTTCCATGAACATGCAGAGAGGTGGATTAAAAGTGCCTGCAGAGCTCTGATGTGCAGCCTGTGGCTCCGTGCTCCCACTGCTGCTCCGCTCAAGGAGTTTCTCAGCCCCAGAGCAGGAGAAAAATGCAGAAAATCATGGAATCTTGGGGTTGTTGAGGCTGGCAAAGGCCTTTAGCATCATCAAGTCCAAACATCAACCACCACCATGGTCACATCAACCCATGACCTCAAGTGCCATGTATTTATCCATACATATTTATCCATACATATTTATCCCTGTATTTATCCATATATTTATCCATGGATTATCCATATATGTTTATCCATATACATTTATCCATGTATTTACCCATGTATTTATCCCTATATTTACCCATGTATTTACCCATGTATTTTATGAGCACTTCCAGGGTTGGTGACTCCACCACTGCCCTGGGCAGCTGTTCCAGCGCTGGACAACCCTTCCCATGCTGGGCCAGGAGATGGATTCTGGAAATCCAGACTCCGAGGAGCAGGGGATTAAGGCAGCATTGGATTCCTTTATTCTCCCAGAAGGATAAAGGAGATTTATCCCCAGACGAACCAGAGGTGATCACACTGAGGTCATCAGTGGGATTTCTTCCTTACTCCCACAAATACCCACTGGGTGACAGAGTTCCCTACAAGGGCGGTGTTGGAAGGAGCTGCTGGAATGTTTTGCTGTTCATTGGGATCCACAGGATGTTTGGTGTCTCTCAGAGCTGTTCCAGGCTCTCCACAGACCCAAACACACTTCTCCTCAGAGTAGAGAGGTTTCCCAGAGTGCTGGTTTTTAATTTCAGATGCTGGGATAACGACACGGCTTCAGGAGGCAGGAGACTCATTGTGCTGTGCCTCAGTCCAGGCAGGGACAACCCCCAGCTAATAAAAGCCTCTTTAAAGCACAAAAAGTCCCATTAAACTGATATTATAAAGGCTGCAAATTGAAGCAGGCCTCAATCAGAAAGCAACAGAATTTAATTCCCCCCCCCTTGCCCATGTGCATGATGATCTCCTTCCTAATTGCCCATCCCCGCTTTTCCCACAGAAGGGCTGTCCCGAGGTTGGAGATGGTTCCAGCTTTATGGAGCTTTGATCTTGATCTGGTTTTACTTTTTACAGAGCACAGAACCCGAGAGTGGCAACTGCTTTCCTCTTGTTCCTCCTGTGGCAGTGAACTGCTCTTCCCAAGGACGGCTGCAGGAATTCTCAGGCAGCAGAACGTATGGAATGCCAGGCACGCTACAGAATTCCAGTGGGAGCAGCAGGAACTTCTGTTCTTTACTGGCAGGGCTGTGCCATGAAGGGGAGCTCAGAGATATTGGTCAGCTCAGGGAATGAGCCTGGCTCATGGTAAGGAAATTCGCTATGCAGTTACTTTGGGCCCTTTCTCTTGTTCTCGTTCTTGTTCTCCTTCTCCTTCTCCTTCTCCCTCTCTTCCCAACACCGGTTCCAGACCTCAGTATAATCCATGTTCCCACAGCCTGACCTTGCAGTTTTCCCAGCTTAGCAGCCCCAGCAACACTTGCAGCCTCTCTGTCTGGACTTTGTCTTGCTGAAATCTCCCTTTGTTGATCCTTTGCTGCCTCACCTTTTATCCAGCAATAACGTGCAGTGGGTGGAAGCTTCTCAGAATTCCCTCCCTGTTCCACTGGAAACATTCCCGAGTGGAAGCAGCTGCACTGCCCATCAGCACTTCCCTGCTTTTAGGGGTGGTTGAGGCATGAAGGATGCAACAAATGGAGTTGGCTCCAAGGGGATGAAATGCTCCCCGTGAGGCTGCTCAGAGAGCTGGAGCTGAGGAATCCGGGTGGGAATCACTGCAGGAAAAAGGAAGGAAAAGAGAGCAGAGGAACAGGGATGCAATTCCAACCTCTCCAAGGACTGGGATGGGCACATTCACCATCACCATTTAATCTAGACACGATTTCTTCTTTGCCTCTGGCTGCCAGGAGCAGGATGAGCAGTTTAATGAGTTTAAATAGTGAATAGTTTAATTAGCTGGAAGAGACTGGATCAATAGCTGCTTAAACAAACAACTGGATCCCTGTTTCCAAGCTTGGATGTAGTTTTGGAAGGTTCCTGGCAATTTGGCAGGGATTAGTGATGCTGAGAATGTGCTTTTTTGTGGGTTTGGGGCTTTTACTCCTGTTCACGTGGCTGCTTTTTCTTGTTGAGTGGAAAACAGGAGGGAAAGAGCAACCACGGAAGGAATTCCACTCTTGTTGCTTCAAGGGATGGATCAGGAAGGGAACAGGCTGCAGGGAATTTGGAGTGCAAACTGGGATCTCTCCGGTATTTCCGGCTCAGTCAGTCCATCGGTGCTTGGTGGCTGTTTAGGCCACGTGCAAGGTGAACGATGGTGCACATCGCAGAGCTGCTGGTGGCTCCTTCCCCTGCCCGGCTGTCAGTCACCCTGCAGGGTGCTGGAGCAGCGTGCCAGAGGCCACGGATCCTATGGATCCCAGGGGCGTGATCAGGAGCCTGAGCCTGCTGGCCACTCCTTGCTCTCTCTTATCCTGACTTTTCAGCTCTGCAGCGAATCCAGCTCGAGCTTTTCAACCCTTAGAAACCCAGGGACTTTCATGTCTGCTCTCAGATCTGGGATTTAAATCCAGCCCTTATCAAAGCACCCTGACCAGGCAGGCCCTGAATCCCAGCAGGGATCTGATAAAGAGGGACCTGACATCCTAAAGAAACCCTTTTGAAATCCTGCTGGGATTGATTTGTATCCATAATGGAGCCCAGAGCTCTCTGCCAGGGAGAGATGAAGCTGCTCCTTTGCTTTATCATCCTCAGGCCCTTCCCAGCTTCGAGGGAAATTCGCTCCCTCTTCAAGCCCCAAAATCATGGAAAAGTTCCTTTGTATCCTTCTCTCCACAGCCCCTATGTGGATTAACCAACTTTTCCGAGCTGATTAATGGTTTGACAGAAGAACTGCCTGGAGAGCAGCTGAATTCCCATGGCAAAATTCCTGACTGAGGGAAACGACCTTGGGTCCCTCCCCTTCCCGTAAAGCCTGGGAAATCTGGGAAAATCACAGCTCCAAAGGAGCTGCTCCCCTCGCCCCCGGATTCAAAGAGAAATGGAGAAACACTCAAGGAAGTTTTGAGATAAAACCACTGCAGATAAAATTGAAATGAGCCCTTCAGCCCTTTTTTTGTGTGGTATTTAGAATGCAAGGGAAAGAAGGGCTGGGTAATCCCTGGGATTAGGGAACAGCACGGCTGAGGTCCCAGATTTCGAGGCCAGGTAATGGCTGGAACAAAACATTAATATGGACTTTGTCTTTAAAAGCAAAAGCTTTAAAAATTAGGAATAGAACAGAAACTCTCATTAATTCAGGACTGTACAGAGCCTAAAGCCTCCTTAGGTTTTCAGCTCAAGGCAACTTTCTTTTTCATGGGGCCATAAACAGATTTTTTCTGGCTTTTTAGAGCTGTTTTCTCTACTAAAATCCATTCAGCTGTCAATCCATCCTCCCTCAGAAGGTGTCAGTGCAATCTACCTTAAATTAAAAAAAAAAGCCCAGGGAAGAAGATCTTATCTCCCAGATGGAGAATGGGACAGGAGAATAATAAAAGTGAAAGTGATTCACCAGGACTGGTGATGAAAAAATCCGTGATGGAATCAAGATTAGGGTCTTAATCTGCTCCCTTCTTTCCACCTTGCCCCAGATCTGGGGCAGCTCTTGCTGGCTGGATCCAGGATCACTGAAAGCAAAGTGCCAAAGGCTTCCAGGAACTTCAAACTCAGAAAAAATCCCCCCAGCTCTGCCTGAAATAGGAATATTAGGTTTAAAATGGGCCTTTTGTTACAGGGCTGGAATTAGGGAGCTGCCTAGCAGGGACTGAAAACACATCTGAGGATCAGCAGAGGAAAAAGCAGCTTTTTCCTGCTGTCTGCAGGTCAGAGCTCTTTAAATTGGGGCTGTTAAATGTCCCTGGCCGCAGGAGATTGGGGAAGCAGAGGTGAAGGGAAAAAATCCTCTTTATTCCTGTGAAGGATACAGGATGCTTTGTTCACTAAATATCAAGTAGCAGGAAACCATCTGCCTATACCTAGATAAGAGCCAGAGACAAATATGTGCTTGCCTAATCCCTATCTGTACTTGCTTACTCAGCTTTTAGTTCCAGGACCTTGAGCATAATGACCATACAAGGAGAGGTCAACCAAAAGACACGGAGGATGACTACTAACCTTCATTCTGCGACCACCAGGAGGAAAAAGACCCCCTAGCAACAAGTCACACGTGCGCAGAATACCATGAAAGAGACACGTTAACCGGAAAAGAGACTGTATAAGAAGGAACTGGAACTGGCGAAAGGCGCGGCAGTTGGTGGAGCGGAGACTCCCCCGCTGCCCAGCGCTGTAATTGCTTTTGCCTTGCTTGCTTGCTGCTAATAAATAAAATTGTAATTAGCAGATTGAGTCTCGGAATTTATTACATTCCCTGATTGTTCCGTGAGCTTGGGCTGCTCCAAAATGCAGCCCCAGAAAAAGAAGAAGCAGAGAGAGTGAATTTGTGCCTGCAGGGATGGGCCTAAAGCCTCCTTAGGTTTTCGGCTCAAAGCAACTTTCTTTTTCATGGGGCCATAAACAGATTTTGAACTACCTTTTTCACCTTCCTTCCTTTGTTCATTTTTACCTTTCTACCTTAGGTTGTTTCTGTAGCAGCTTGGAAAAAAAAACAGAGTCCACTGTTTCTTCAGGCAGGATCTCTCTTTATTACACAAGCCCCAGTATTTCTGCGTTTCTATTTTGGGAAAGTTGTAAGAGAGTTTTGGAATGGGCACAGGGAAAGACAAAACAGATACAATGCCCACAGACTTGTCAGGGCAGACTTTCTGCCCCTTTTAGGCCACTGACTCAAACATGAAACCCCCCAGCTTTCTGGGAGGTGAAGGAAGAACAGTCACACCTGGTGCTTCTACCTGTAGCCATTTGCCTGCTCTGCATCTTTCCCAAGAGAGCAGAAGGCCCTTAGCAAAGTGAAGATCAATGGAACAAGTTGCTCTCCCACTCAGGGCTCTCGTTAAGGCTGGAATGGCTGCTGCCAGCCTCTGCACTTCCTGCCTTTCCAACTTCCTCCCTTTGTTCATTTCTACCTTTTTAACTTTCTACCTTTGTTTGGTTCTGACTCTCTACCTTTCTATTTTTCTACTTTTGTTGCTTTCTACCTTTCTGAATTTCTAACTTGACATGTTTGTTTGTTTCTACCATTTGAACTTTCTATCTTTCCATCTTTCATTTCTAACTTTCTACATTTCTACCTTTGTTCATTTCTACATTTCTAACTTTCTACCTTTCTACATTTGTTCCTTTCTACCATTCTGACCTTCTGCCTTTCTACCTTTTTTGTTTCTACTTTTATGACTTTGTACCAGCTTTCTAAGTTTTGTTTCTTTTTACCTTTGTTAATTTTTACCTTTGGTAGTTTCTAACTTTCTACATCTCTGACTTTCTATCTTTGTTTCTACTTTTCTGACTTTCTACATTTCTAACTCTCTATTTTTGCTTGTTTCTACCTTTCTACATTCCAACCATTTTTGTTGCTACCTTTCTAACTTTCTACCTTTGTTTGTTTCTAACTTTCTAGATTTGTCCCTTTCTGCCTTTGTTTGTAACTTTGAAACTTTATACCTTTGTTTTTCTCCCCATTTTTACCTTTCTAACTTTGTTTCTAACCTTCTTGTTAGAGAAGTTCCCTCAGGCCCAGAGGGAAGCCAAAGCATTAGGTGTGAATTAAAACCTTTGGACAAGCTGACATCCATGAAGCCACACCAAAATGAAATAGAAATACAGATTTTTTAGTAGAAATATATGCTAAGTGCCTTAAACATGAAAAAGCTGTAGCAGAGATCTTAAACACAGCTCTTGCTGCAGCAGTGTTACCTTTTCACAGAATTCTTTACTTTAGACAAAATCTAGATAGAATTAGACTGTTCACATTTTTTAGATGGAGCGTTCACATAAACAGTAAGAGCTGACAGAAACTGTATATGCAAATCTGTGTAATACAGATGTAACACTTGTGTGAGGCTTACGACTGTTAGAATTAGACCAGGATGGGTTAAGAAAAAGAAAACTAGAATGGTGTGTTAATCTTACTGGTCAATTAACAAATAGAATCCACACTTGTGTAAGAAAAAATACAGTGTATGGAGCATATAGAAGAAGCTGGTTTTGCCTGCTGCTGCTGCTTGGCTTTATCATGTAACCCCATTCGAACTCTGCCTTCAAGACAGCTGTGAGACTGTGAAATAAAGAACTCAGCAGAACAGCAGTCTCCTCTGCTCTTTCACCCTGGTCCGAGAAGGAAGGGTACCCTGTCAAAGGCTCAACACTTGCCTTTCTGAGTTTGTTTCTAAATTTCTACCTTTCTAATTTTGTTTCTAATTTTTTTTTTTTGTTTCTAACTTTGTTTGTTTTTAACTTTCGACCTTTGGAAATTTGTTTGTTTGTTGTATTTTACCTCTTTGTTTGTTTCTAAATTTCTGCTGTTGTAACTTTGTTTCTAACTTTCTACTTTTTACATTTCATTCGTTTTTAACTTTTTACCATTCCTCCCAGCGAGGGATGTGTGCAGAATACTAAAACCTGTTAAGTTCTTCACTTTTACATCTATAGGCAGATGTGAATTCATTTTGAAATGAGCCAGCCCTCTCTCTCTCTACTCTGTCGCATACAGGAATATAAGAAGCTGGGAATAGAGATCAGCAAGTTTTGCGAATAACGAGCCGGCGTTTTTCTGTAGGAAGGAAAGAAGCAAGTGCCTGGCCCCAGGAGCCGAGACGCTCGGGCTGCAGGAGCTGCAGAGCGCCCAGAGCCGGCTTTTGCCTCTGCTCTGTCCCTGCCCCCGGGCTGAGCTGGGCGGCGCTGCTGCCGCCTGGTGGCGAGAGCGCGGCACTGCCGCCCCCGGCACGGCGCCCCGGCGCTGCTGCCGCCCGGTGCCGGCTGAGCCGAGAGGGCGGCGGCCTCGGTGGCTGCCGAGCGTGGCAAGGGCAAGGAGCGGGAGCGAGCGGGGCTGGGTCTGTCAGCGGAGGGGAGGGGCGAAGGACGGTTCGGAGCGCCGAGGGACACGGCCGTGCATGAGTGGGGCCCCATGAGTGGGGAAAGGAGTGGGCGCCGTGCGGGGCGAGGAATGACCGCGAGGAATGACAGCGCGGGGGCGGGGCCGGTTTTGCCGGGCAGCAGAGGCGCGGTCGCAGCGCGACCCGGGCGGGGGGCACCGGGCGGGCACCGGGCTCGGAATCGAGCCGCCCGCGTGTCGCTCTCAAGGAGGCGGCTCGGAAAGGAAGGCGCAGTTCCGCGCTCTCGGGACGGCGTTAAGTGACGTTTTTATTAGAACCTGCCAGGACCTTGCAGAGGGTGGTTTACACTTCCGCCACACTCAAGATGGCGGACGCACTA